>NW_026067965.1:5424490-5638020 GCF_014885135.2 Alexandromys fortis
ATATATATACACAAAGGTGTGGTAAACACAGCCCGTTTTTAAGGTGCTTGCAGCCTGCTGGGGAGCCAAGACAAACACCTGTAAAACAAATGGAAGGCCGGATAAGACAGAGCATAGTTTGTGTGTGAGCAAGACTTTAAACTCCAGATGCTTCTAGGCACGCAGGGGCACAACTTCTCAATACCCATCCTGAATTGCAAATATCTTAAGACAGAGCCATTTCTGGTAGCACTGACCTGGAATTCCAGTACTTAAGAGGCTGATGGAGAAGGATCAGGAGTTTGAGTCTAGCCTGGGCTACACAGCTACATAGTGAGATTCTGCCTGGAAACAATCAAACAAGCACACAGTTGCTCATCATTTTCTAGCCATGCAATATGTCAAAGAGCCATGATTGTCTTCTTGGTTATTCCATAGTTGACAGGGAGCTATAGCTCACTGCGGTCACCCTCCATCTTAAGAGAGAACCACACTGAGTAGCCTAGGGAAAGATCAAAATTCTAAGCTCAAAGTCGGTTATTTTTTTTCTAACCATCAGTTGTCAGGGATTATATGGAATACTATTCATAGTTTCAAGTTGATAACATCACTTTCAATTAGTCATTTAATACCCAGTCCACTTACACAGCATTGGCACCCAAGCGAACTTCTTGCATGGCACATGGGAGATATTTTCTTATTTTGTACATAATAAATATCCATGTATACATACATATAAATATGTGTGCATACATATGTGTGCATATATACATATATACACAAATATATGTATATATATATTCCTCTCTCTGTCATTCTGTGTTGTGTCCCAAGTGATCCTCAGTGCTCTTCCAGTACACAATGCACTCTTGTACTTTGAATTTTTCTGTCCGTAGAATTTTTTTTAAACTTTAACCGATCACGTGGTTTATTTTCAAGACATCTAATTGGTGTCTAATTTTTGTTCTTTTCACTTCCTGTTTTACTTATCTTTGTTTTTATTGTCTGTCTTGGTGGTTTTCTTTCTTTTTTTCCATTTTTGAGATGGGATCCCACTATGTAGCCCTGGCTGACCTGACATCTTCTGTGTAGCTTCTCCTAATCTCAGGCTTGTGGTGATCCTCCTGCCTCTGCTTCCCGAGTGCTAGGATTATAGGCATGCATCGCCATGCCTGACATACATGTGTACTGATCATACACATTGTTTGTTTGCGTGTCTTTGTGCCATGTGTATATGCACAGTACCTGAAACTGTGGAAGTCCAAAGACAACTTTCAGGAATTGATTCTCTTCTTCTACCAATGAGTACAGGGGACTCAACCCATATCTTCAGGCTTGGTGACAGGTGCCTTTTCTCTCTGAGCTATCCTTGTTGGCTTATATATTGTTGTTTTCATAAGAAGCAATTATTTCTTCATTTTCTTGGAGAATGTCCTTATTTCGAAGTAAATATGGGCCTGGTCTGCAGGAATCCAACTTCTTGTTGTGACAGTTTTCGCAACTTGGATTTAGCATATTTCTTTGAATACATCTGAGCCTCAGCATTTGGATTTCTCTGGGATTGGAGGGTTGTTTTGATCTGTGTGGCATGCTCATGACTTCCAGTTATAGTGATTTAAATTGGAGCCAGAACTGAAAGCATTTGTGAAACATTCTTAGGACAGAATCCCGGGGGGGGGGTTGGAGGGGGGTTAATGTATTTTTATTTGTCATTTATGAAGTTTAACACAGGATGTCTCAACTTCAGGACTATTGGCAGAGTGGGGTAATTCAGTGTTGGTAAGAGCTCTTGACTTCCTTGTATAGTGTTTAGCAGACTATTTTGGTCTCTGTCCAGTAGGTGCCAGCTCTCATTGTAACAGACAGAAATGCCCCTGACATTGCCCAGTAGAGCATGGAGAGCATGCTGTGCTTTAGTCAACACACTGTCAGCAAAGAGTAGCGATCTCATAGAATTACAGGCAACAAGGAAAGATAAGGCGGGAGAGGTCTTGCTCAGAGAGGAGCATGTCTGTTGGTCATCTAGTGCCAAAGGGCCAGCCCTAAACTCATAACAGACAAGCAACATTGCTCAACAGGTTACATTTGAGAATATGGGTATACACAAGAACACACATACATATGCATACACACACAGACACAGCCTTGCAATAACAGTTGATGAAAAAAGAGGCCGGGATTTGAAGGAGAGTAGGGAGGGGTATATGATATAATCTCAAACATAAAGAAGAGAGTCTGGGTGGTGATGGTGCATGCCTTTAATCCCAGCACTCGGGAGGCAAAAGCCAGGCAGATCTCTGTGAGTTCCAGGCCATTGTGGACTACAAAACAAGTCCTAGTACAGCCAGGGCTCTCACACAGAAAAATCCTGTCTCAAAAAAACAAATAAACAGATAGATATATAGATAGGTAGATAGATAGATAGATAGATAGATAGATAGATAGATAATAAAAATAAGTAGAGGAAAAACACACAAAGCCTACAAAAAACATCGATCTTAAATTAAAATCTGTAGCAGTGTTTGCAAACACTCCACTAACATTTTACTGTTTTGTTTAGAATTGACTTGCATTCATTTTAGATAATACATGCAAGACTCTTGGTTTTACCAGGTGGCCACAGGACACGTGGTAAATTATTGGGAAGCTAGATCTTAATTCTTCATGGTCTTCCTTTCATACTGGGTTTTTAAAACCTCAGCTTTTTACTGTTTTCTCAATTTTCCACATGACCTTTCTTCCACTGCTACCTGTTTTCAATCATTTACCTTTAACACATCTTTGCAAAGTATTCATCCTGGGGTCTATGGAAACTGCCAGCTTCCCACTCATATTTAATTGTTTCTCATGATGCCTCATTACATGGAGTGATCATATGATCAAGTTTAACTCTCAAGAATAAATTTGTGGATAATCACAGTCAATTCCCAGAGTAAACTTCTCTTGGAGACATCAGTGCGTCTGTAGGTGACAAGAGTTGTGGAGGGTTCTGGGCCCCATGGCCCCAGTCAGTATGCTCTGCAGAGTTGAAGGGCGGTGCTGTAGGAAGTCTTTCAGGCAGTAGTTACCCGCCCACTGGGGCGTGGCCTCTTATACTATTTATGCGAGTAGAGCATGTGTGCAGTCGGTTTTCTGGCTGCAGGATTTGGTTTATGATCTCCGTTCCAGCAGAGGATTCTGATTTGTGAGTCTCCCCTTAAATAAATAACTGTATATTTCTCAACTCTGAGCTAGTGTGGGATTTCTTTTCAGCGTCCTTCTTCAGGCGAGTACCAAGTTAACTGTCCAGTTCTATTTCTACAGCTCTGCTGGAAGTCTTTAGGGCCAAGAGAATATCAAGTAAAAAGGTCCTGAGGCAGTTAAAGGCTCACAGGTACAGAAAGACCAGTGAGATTGAACCATAATAAATGAGGGGAACATGGAGTTGGGGAGTCAAAGTGGAAGGAGATGGGTCTAGCTGACCTCTTCAGTGTAGGACTGTTAAGAAGTTGGGGTTTCATGCTGCAGACAATGGGGAATGACAACGTTTGAGAAACGGGCATCTGTTCATGAGGTAACCACCCCCTCTTCGTCCCCCTCTGTGAATCTCAACAAGGGGAAGTGACAACAGGTTCTGAGGGACAGAAATAAAATGGCTTGCACAACTAAACAGGTTGGTTGTGTGCACACACGTGAGTCCTTGCTTGAACACCCAGGACTGTGCGTATCTCCTATGCATGGTAAAATGAGTTTCAGGGTATTAATGAAATCTCAAAGATAACAGTCCTTGAAGTATCTTCTCCCCACCACAGAAAAGGCAAATGCAAGGCAGCTCTTGACCAGCATGTAGATGTCAGCTGTCTGGGAAGGATTAGGGCTGCTGAGCACATCTGTTCCTGCCTCCCCCTGTCCTAGTGAACGGTCCAGCTGAAATCCTTGCTCAGGGCTGGAGATCTCAGCAGCTGGCGCATGTGGAGGACAGGACCAGAAGGGACATGTCCCCTACATTTTGAAGACAAGGAGTTAGTTTCCACTTCTCATTGCCTGTGCTCGCTAGACAAAGCAGCCGGCCAGGAATGTCCCCAACTTCAGGCTCCATGGCAAGACCCTCTTTCCTGTGCCAACAGTTGGTGGCTATGATAAGCATCAACTCCGTCCCATGCCACTTCGTGGTGACCCATTTTGCAGTTGCCCAGCAACCGAGGAAGTATTGGATATAGAATCCCATGAGCGGGGCCAGAGAGCGTTTGGCCCAGTTTCCCTCCCCATTATTCTCCTGTCATCTCCGTCCCAGTTGCATTAATCCCCAGGTACTGTGGTCACTGACAGCTCTGGCCCCCACTTGCTACACTCCTCATTTTGACAGTTACAGAAGGACTTCAGGATTGACCCACCAGCTGGAAACCCCAGTGTGAAGGGAGAGGGGAAGGGTGTGGAAGCCCTGGAGACAGCGCCCGCCTTGTGCTCCATCTCTCAGGAGGAACTCTGTCTGCCTTGCAGTTTAGGGTGCCAGCTTGAGGGACAGACCCTGGCGGCTACTGCCCAAGGGCTGAGAGCAGAAATATCCCATGGCTGCCCCTGATGCCGAGGCTGTGGGAGAGAATGATTTAAAGAGATGGAGAGAGGCCATTTGGCTGCCCCCGACTCTGATCTACTTTTCTCTCCCATAAATCCAGCGTTCACATAAATCCTCACCCTCTCCCATCCCACACATGCTCAGTTCCTCTGTTTTTTTTTTCCCCATACCTCTTCCTCATGAAAATAAATGAGTCACACTCGGTCATCTTGTGCCCATGTTTAATGCCTTGTAGCTCAGGGCTATGGCAGGGAGATGGTTCACCAGAAAAGGTTATTTTCCCCATGGCACTTTGGCTGGCAACTCTTTGTCCCGGTATCAAGTGGCCATTACAGATATTTCTTTATTCATAGGTATCCACCAGAGATGAAAGAATCATCACATCAAATTATAGGTTTTGGAAGCAGGGGCTGTGGCTCAGTGGGCAGGATTCTTGCCTGGTATCTACAACACCTTGGGTTCAGCCCTCAGCAGTACATATAAGACCAAGCATGGTAGAGCATGGTGTAATCTTAGGACTTCTGAGGTGGAAGCAGGAAGTCAGGATCATTTTTCAGCTATATAGCATGTAACTTGGTCCAAAAAAATAAGAATTAGGTCTGGTAAAAGTAACTTTCAGTATTTTTGTTAGTAGGCCATTTAATTGAACATTTTTTTTCCTGGTGAAATCCTGTAAATTTTCTAAAGAAGAAAAGGTGATGCTGATTGAAGTTGGGGTGGGACTTGAGATGAGGAAGCCACTCTTGTTTTGGTGGCCCTGGAGACATGCCTGCGAAACTCTGAGGTACCCCTCTGAGTCTCAGCAAAGGATTGCTCAGGTCCACAATGCTCCCCATCACTTAGACTGTGTGAACATGGGCTGGTTCTCAAACAGGTTCAGCCTCAGTTTCTCCAGCTACAGAAATGTGCAATGGGGAACCAAAGCGGTGGATACCCTTTTCGTGCTCATCAGCCAACACCCCTGATGTGTAGTGGTAACTGAGGAGCTGGAGAGGCATACTTGATGCATTCTTTGCAGGTTCGTGCCGCTGCAGTATGAGAATCCAAACCAATTGGCAGATTTCAGCACTTGAGGCTGCAGTGGATGGAGAACGATCTCTGGCTAGGGAGGCCTTTGCAGCACTTGGCATAGCAGGCCATTTTGTCGGAATCACCACAAAAGGCCAGCTATCCAGCAAAGAGAGTGTACACCAGTCTCTAGTCACTTTAGATTCGCAATGACCTAAGACCCGCTGGCTGGTTTTATCCTTATTTCTTGAATAATGAGTGGACATGACTTGGTGCATCTGTCTGATGACCCTGAGACAGTTATAGGAGGCTTGGAAATGTGTAGGTCTAACTGCATGGACTTC
This sequence comes from Alexandromys fortis, assembly GCF_014885135.2. NCBI lineage: Eukaryota > Metazoa > Chordata > Mammalia > Rodentia > Cricetidae > Alexandromys > Alexandromys fortis. Next base: position 5,430,377 of record NW_026067965.1, read on the forward strand.
TCCTTTAGCATAGGGCTGTTGCTTGAACAGACCATCCTTCATCTTGGACAACATTGCCCATCCTCAGGATGGCTCTTCTGGATTGTTTCTTTCTGTGTGTGGCTGTGATACTAAGTGCCATGACCAGAAGCTATGTGTAGAGGAAAGGCTTTCATTCATCTTACCGATGCCAGTCAATTATGGAAGTCGGAGCAAGAGCTCAACTTCAAGACAGGAGCTTGAGGCAGAGACCATGGAGGATGCTGCTCACTGGCTTGCTCCCAGGCTCGCCTGCAACTATTTTCCTTACAAGACCAGCTGCCCAGGGATGGCACCACCCACAGTGGGCTGGACCCTCTGACATCAATCACTAATTAAGAAAATGTCACACAGACATACCCACAGGCCAATCTGATGGAAGGTCCCGCTCTTCCTGGGTGTGTCAAGTGGACAATCAAGATGAGCTATCCCAGTAGTGCTTGTTCACTGTCTCTTGTACACACTGGGTAAGTTTAGTCCGCCCCTGCTGATGCGGAAAGCCCCACCTTGGTGGTGTTTGCTCTTTGTGCGGTATTCATCTTCATAGAATAAGAAATGGTTAGATCTATACTTCTCTCTTGGTTACACTTGGGCTTGCAGTCCCTACAGGGAAGAGTCATAGCATCTTGGTAGAATGGCCTCCATTGGCTAATCACCTCCTCCTGCACTGAGACTCAGTAGCTGTCTACCCTGTCTTGCATGCATATAAGGCTTCCATCTGCCATCTTCAACCCTACTTTCCCCCTAAAACTTCTGCTAGGCGTTTGGTTGGAGAACACAGTGACTAGCCAAGCTCTCACTCTCCTCTGTCAATACAGCCTCTTTCACCATTGAGACACAAGGACTCCCAAGGATGGCATCATGACATCCATCGCCTGACTTCTGAAGTGTCTCGTGATTTGCAGATATAAAGCAATTTGTGTACTGCTGTTCAGTTTACTGTATCAGAGGGACTTATTCTGTATGGGGAGCTTTATGATCGGGGATCTTCCAGGCCTTCTGTCTCATAGCTTTGTTCCCTGCCACTCATGCTGAGAGAAGCTTGTGGATGGACAAAAAACGTAGGTTGAAGTCACTGGCTGGAGCCTGGAATGTGGGGCTTTCCTTTGACAGGAATCAAAATGCTGAATGGAAAAGGGCTTCAGCGGTGCGCTTTGCCTTCATGTTTTAAAATAGATCATATTCACCATTGGTCCAGAAGGATGTGGTAACAGCTTCACCAGCTGGAGAGGACAGCTCTTTGTCCTCTGGTTGCTAAACACTGATGATGTTGTGTGGTTCTCAGGCCCTGAAGGATCCTACCTTGGCTGCCAGGAAGGACTTCCAGAGGGAGGCGGAGCTGCTCACAAACCTGCAGCATGAACATATTGTCAAGTTCTATGGGGTGTGTGGTGACGGGGACCCACTCATCATGGTCTTTGAATACATGAAGCATGGAGACCTTAACAAGTTCCTCAGGTAAGCGAGAATAGATAAAGTGCCTCACCCTGTCCCAGTGAGCCTTTGGTTTTTTTTCTGTGACCACAATTCATACGTGCCACTATGAACTCAAGTCTGAGGATGACAAATCAAGACCACTGCACTCTTCTGTCTATTCTATCCCTATCTATTTGTCTGTCTGTCTATCTATCTATCTATCTATCTATCTATCTATCTATCTATCTATCTCTGTTATCTATAACATCTATCTATCTTCAATCTATCTACCTATCATATCTATCTATCTATCATCTATCTATCATATCTACCTATCTATTATCTATAACATCTATCATCAATCTATCTACCTATCATATCTATCTATCATATATATCTTCATCTATCATCTATCTATTTATCTATCTATGTATCTATCTATGTATCTATCTATGTCTTTATCTTACCTATTTATCTTTGTTTATTATCTATCTATCTATCTATCTATCTATCTATCTATCTATCCATCTCTATCTCATGTTCTGTGATTTCAAGTGTGCGCTCCTGTGACTGGTTTATGTGGTTCTGAGGATGGAACTGAGGGTTTTATGTATGCTAGGCAAGCACTTTACTTTATCTCTAGACCTAACCCTTTAATTCTTACGCATTGCCTCCTTTCCAGCTAGACTTAGAATTTTGTATTCACAGTGCGACACCTGTACTTTTCTTCTTGGCTCTCAGATGGACTGAGAAGTAGAGTAAGGCCTGGGGTATATCCTGTGAGGATCTCATGTTGAGACTCACAACCCTGGTTTTAGGGCTGTCTGCTTTCTTGCCCTAATGTGGGAATGTCTTAAGTGTCTGACTTGTCAAGTGAGATTAGTAGCTATATCTTTAACCTGCTCCTTCCCCTGACCAGAGACTTTTTGATAATGAATGTGAAGGTATCAAACTATAAACTCATCAGAAAGCAGAGGTGATTGATAAAGAAAGGGCATTTTGTATTCAGGTAAATTCTACTTGTCAGAATTCAGACTTTGAGAAAGAAAAGGGTAGAGTCAGACTTGGAAAGAGTCTTCAGATCTCTCCTTATGAGTCAGGGGTCCAGATAACTGCCCAAGAGATACTGAGAAAACCCACTAGATTCTCTATATCTCTGGAACTTGAATTCAGAATGAAATTGATTCCTGGAGAACTCAGTCCTTAGCATAAGAGAGATGGAGGCTTATCTTAATTATAAATGGATCAAGTTATGACCACTTCATAGAGATGTTGCTAGAAGCATTGGGTGGCAATGTGTATATGATGCCTGGGTGCATTTTGTATGCAGCAGGGTACTGAACGAATGGTGGCTATTGTAAAAGTTATGTCTATTATTATTATAAGAGCTATGAGTCGAGAGCTTCTAGATGATTCCCTGCCTTTGTATGCATAATCTCCCTCATCCTGTACTTCCACTCCTCTGCCCTATTGTACATCACAGAACCTTCTCCAGAGAGACAGCTGATTCTCCAGTCCCAAGTACAACCATAAGGGCTCAAAACTCCCAGTTCCTGTGTATTTCTTTATTCCAAGGAAAGATGAGGAATACAAAACAGAGGAGAGAGGAAGAGGGAGAAGCAAGAGTAAAGACCAGGGCAGGAGAAACACAAAGTTTAAGGGAAAAAAACCACAAGACCAAAGAAATAATTTCTTACCATTGTGACCAACTATTTCACAAGAGGCCCCGTAAGGACAGGGAGGATTGATTTTGACTCACAGTTTGAAGGGATGCAGTTTATCACAGTAGAAGACACGGTGCTGGCACATGGGGTTGTATCATATCTAAAATCAGGAGTAAGAGAGTTTGGACCAAGAAGAGTTTGGGGTATAAGCTGAATGATAACCTCATGCCAGCGACCTGCTTCCTCTACCAAGGGTTTGCTTCTCAAGGGTCCCTCACCTCCTAAAAATGTTCCCTCATTCGAGACCAAATATTCTGATCGTCTCTTGAAAGCATTTTGCATTTGAGCTGTAAGCAGATACACATGGCAAGAAGTTGTGTCTGCAAAGAATTCCTCACCCCTTCGTTCTCCAAAGCAGGAACATAAGAAGAACGTAGTGATACTTCTGTGTCTGTCTTTGAACTCTCTTCCCAAAGATAGCAAGAGGATCAACTCAAATTAAGGCCAACAGTCACTCCAGGTATTCTGTGGCAACTGCTGCCCAGAATTCCAGGGGTGGTCCAGATTCCCACCCATCTTTCTAGGCTCTGTTAGTCAAGGCCAAGCTTCTCCAAAGCTAAAAACTGAAATCCCGAGTCACATCAACCCTTGCTACAAGTGGGCTTGCAGTCTTCTTTCCAAAGTGTTCCCTGCTTGACCCTCTGGGTCAGTTCTACCTGCTAACATGTCTCCCGGGTTAGTGAAGTTTGGGGCCCTCAGGAGTGTATCCTGGTATACTGGAGTGGGAACTGGCCTCCTGCCACATCCCTGGCTAGCTGATTCAGTTGCTTTCCTATGGAGGGAGGGGGCAAGGCCCACCAAAGATAATAAACAGAATGTGTTCCTATTTAATGGTACTTCTCAGTGGAAATTGGAGAAGCAGTAAAGCAGGCCGGGGCTTTGCTGTGCGCCAAGGATCGTTGGTCCTCCTCTCTGTAAATAAGGGCCCCGGTGTGGTTATGGCTCATTGGACCTTCGGCAGGAAAGAGGGAACACTGAAAGTGACCGACCTGACAGGGCAGGGTGTTATCATAACACAGACAGGCTTGATTTGCTCGTGGGAAGGAGTGTGGGGCTCCCAAGGAGACAAAGGGTTTCTTCACCCTGCCTTGCTTTTGGTATTGTGGAGTGGTTAGAAGTGTGGAGCAAGCCTTACATCACTTACAGCTGGGGGTTGTGGGTTGCCAATCAGGAGTATCAGCACGGGGAGCTTGTCAGAAGTGCAAATGAAGGAGCACTGCATAGCCAATCAAAACTCCAATGGGCGAGGCCTCAAGATCTCTTTAAAATCCTTCTTAGACCCCTTATGGCAGCTTTTACAGGTGAACGCATATTTATAGTCATAGATAAAATTCACAGCTACCATATAGCTATTCTGAAATATCTAGGACTTTGGTTGAGCTTTCTAATCATTTTGTGCCTCAACTTAAAAAAAATCAGGGTATGAAGATTAAATATGAAGATTGAATGAATGTATTTAAAACTATCGGAATAGCATTTGACATATACACACAGTAAGTGTTAGTGGTTACCTTATTAATTACTCTAGAATAAGCACCTAGCATCTGAGAAGAATTAGGTGGTAGTTAGTGAATGAGGTTTGTTTCCTCCTCCAGCTGAGTACATCTGTGTTATCTTAGTGGGGATCTTATGGTTTCACCCATAGCCACACTCACTAGAAACAGGCACAGGTAGCCTGGAAAGGAGATTTCTTTCTTTTCTGCAGGACATTCAAGCGCACTGAAAACCACCAAGTCTTTGCCTTTGATCTATCGAGTTCTCTCTGCTCCATCTCTCTTCCCCCTTCTTGCAGGGCCCATGGGCCAGATGCGATGATCCTCGTGGATGGGCAGCCACGCCAGACCAAGGGGGAGCTAGGGCTCTCACAGATGCTCCACATCGCCAGTCAGATCGCCTCGGGCATGGTGTACCTGGCCTCGCAGCACTTCGTGCACCGGGACCTGGCCACTAGGAATTGCCTGGTTGGAGCCAACCTACTGGTGAAGATTGGTGATTTTGGCATGTCCAGGGATGTTTACAGTACTGATTACTACAGGGTAAGGAGACCTTCCCAGCTGCAGGACTCCGTTTCCAAGCTAGTGCCTTGCTTACATGTCTGTCATTGTCCATTAACCCTGTCACTATGGTGCACGTGTATGCACACGCATGCTCACATATGCACTCAACAGTTATCTTTTCAGCCACTCCTGCATCTTGGCATATCATGGCAGGCCATTTCTCCTTCCTCTTTGACATTAGGCTGGACTCTGTCTATACATTGCAATAACCTGCACATTATGATCGTACTGAATCTATGCAAACAGAGTTGGATACCTATAGCCTACAACTCTATCTATGTTCAAGCGGACACTCAGACAGTCTAGTCTAACTTGGTGCTTTCTCAGTATTCCAACCCATCCCCTGACCTAGCCTCACTCACAACATGTTTTATTCTCTGAAATTACCCCATGATTATGTGAGAGTGATCTTGTTTCCAAAGGCAGATCTTTCTGGACAATGAAACCCAAAGTAAACTAGAAGGGGTCAGTACATTGCTAAACATAATCCTACTGGCTGTGGGGGAAAAAAAAGAAAGTAAAGCATCTTGTCAATTTCTGGCTCTGAAGAAAGGGTGGCCCTGGAGAAAGGCTGACTCATTTGCATACAGTAAGGAAGCTTCATTTGCATACAGTTATCTATCTCCCACTGCAAGATCTTTACTCTCATTTATGGGGAGATTTTGTATGTTATTATGGCCAGGCTAAAGGTGAATGGCCATGAATGGCATTTGTCCCAGAAAGAAAAACATGGGTACAACTTGATGCCTACAGATGGGGTCATGTCTGCAAGCTGATTGGGAGACACCTCCTTCTGCCATAAGGAAGATGGATGTTGCCTATAGTGGCACTTACCTGTAATCTCTATTCCTGAAAGGTTGAAGTGAGTGGATCTAGAGGTTTGAGTCAGTCTACAAAAAGACACCTTGTTTCAGAAAAAAGTAAGAAGGAAAAAAAGTTAAAATAGGGAAGACTTACTTTGGGAACTTTGACTAAGGGAAGAGTTTAAATTTGTGGCATAGGAGACAGAAGGACAATATTGTGCAGCAAATAATGTTTTCTTCTGTGACACATGAACACAATTACCACAAAGCATGGACCTTATGATGATACAAGAATATTCTCAAAGTTCCAAAGGCTCAGGCAGCTTTCATGTCTGTTAAAGGCTGGCTCTGTGGTTCATAAATGGTCTTTTTGTTGTGTTCTCCTATGGTAGAAAAGGCAGAGGGTCTCCTTAAGGTTCCTCTGTGAGATCACTAAATCTAATGATCTAATGACCTTATAAAAAAGTTCTCCTAATATCATTACCTGCCGTTCTTCTGCTATGAACCAAATGTTTGTTTTAGCTTGGGGACTAAGGACACATCACAATCAGTTCATAGCAGGAGAATGGAAGCCAATTGTCTAGTCATGGTAGGAAACAAATGATCATATTGTGAAGTATGATCCTGTTGCCTGATCTTGGTAAACCAGGAGGCTAGAATTTGGGGGCTAGCAAGTACTTACGTTCTTGTTAGATTTATTGGGTGCACCTGGTAACATTGTGATACGTGATTGATCACTCAGGTATAGATACTGATTGCTCAAGGAGCTTCAGTTTAGTAACAGTGCAGAAGAAAGTGGGATGTTTTAGAAATGCCCTTTATGATGACTTCAGAGTATCTTGTTCATGGTTCAACTAAAAGATGACAAACCATGTGCTACCATGAACACACAGGAGGCAAAATAAACCAAAGCTGGAAAATGCAGCCTGTCTCCAACAAACTGGCTGGCTTTAGTCACCCATCCTACCAAGTATCCCCAGATAGAGGAACGGGAGCACGGTGTGGCACACCCACAGGTTGATGGTCAGAGAAGACCTATCAGGATGTACAAAAGCATTGCCTTCAGCATCTAGAGCCTTCTCTCCACCAGGCATATCCAAAGCTTGGGGTGTGGTTACTAAGGACATTCATGGATCATAGAGCCTAGCTGAAATCATTTAAGTGTCTTCTGTTCCATAGAGTGGGGTTTCCTGTCTTGCCTGGCTAAATTCAGATCTATAGTGGTGCTGATGATAGTAGGGGATGGCTTGCTGGTTTTTGTTTGTCTCTTTCTGTGCAGGGAAGATGTTTAATTATAATTTCTTGGTCTCTATGGACTCTACCAGGTCTTAGGAGACCATATCAGACCAGAATATACAATCTGAGCTTTGAAACTGGCTTCTTGCCAGTTGCATTTAATATTTCTCCTTTGGTCTAAAGGTTTAAAAAAGCCATAAAAACACTATTCAAATGGTACACCTTCACCGTTGCTTTAACAACCATGAGCTGTACTCAAACTCATGGCAAAGCATCGAGGAGTAAACCGTGCTCATTTCTTTGGGTGTCAGGACATAACTTAAGGATGTGAGGTCAATGGGAATTGTCCACAGTCCAGGTATCTTGAATTCTCTCTTCATAAGCTTCTAGTCAAGCTCTTAGCTGAGACTAGATGACTTGAAAAGATATGTCTTTGCTTCCAGGGAAGTATGAAAGGAAGGAGAATAGTTATTTGCGTGAAAGTGGCCATTCTCAAAGATTAGATTGGATCATCTCTCTCTACTTGTTTACTTACAATGCCTTGATGTATGCTTACACCCCTCCTCCTTCCCCCAAATCTTTTGAAAAATGAAAGACAGGAGAGTACATATACCTGAGGTCACAAAAATGTCCCCAAAGTCTTATCCCCTTTGGAAGACATTGGTGTTACTAAAGAATTCTTGGATTTGGAGCTGATGTCAGCTATGTTTACTCTCGAATGTTCAGCCGCCATCAGCACCATGTGCGCACTGCCTCTGTTCAATTTTCTTATTTTGAAAATTAGGAGAAAAATATTTACCCAGCAGAGGTATGTTTATGTTAAGCAAGTTAGTTTGTGCAAAGAGCCTGAAATGCAATACTTACTAGACAAACTATTGCCTTTACTGCCCTCTCAGCACCCCTCACACCCAAAACAAGAACATTGGAAATAGAGTCTCATTCCCAGATGGGATTCTTGGATCCGAAAGTGGAGCTCCTCCTGACCACTGGAAAATAAACTAGGCTCATAGAGCTGCCCCAAAGGAGTGGGGTTAAGATGATCACCTCAAGGAAAATTCCTTCCCGAGGTTTCAACTTCCATAGAAATAGTGAGGGGGTCATCAGCATTGCCCTTCTTCTGGCAAGCATTTATATGTTCTTGCTTCCAAATCATGGAGCTCTGCCTGTGTTCGAGAGATTTATGTAAGACGTTCTTGTTCAGTATACACTGGCTAAGGCCCCAAGGAATGTGGTGATTTATCAGATAGACAAAACACTATGAGGATGCTCTCTGTAACCTGGGTCTAATTTCTGCCGCTCTACTATGCTTGATTACTAGAACTGAGAACTTGCTGACTACTCAACTTGCTAACTAATGTAGATAAACACAGAATATTTAGGTGCGTGTGTGTGTGTGTGTGTGCGCGTGCGTGCACACACCTGTGCATCCATGAGCATGCCTATGTGAACGTATGCATTGTCAGCTTGGGTTTGCTCACTCTGTGAAGACTCTAGAGTGTACACAGGAGGTCAGGAGGAGAGGCAAAGATAAGGTCCTTCTTATAGGTTTCCCTTTTCATTTCTAATTTCTTAAAACAAAGAGGCGCCATCTGGCTCATACATAAATGGTGTATGCAAATGATTTACAAAGGTGAACTGCCAAATTTCCTGTTACACATTTAGATCGAAAAAACAAACATGCCCGCATCGAGTCAGTGGAGCAATTTCTTCTCTTCTTACAACAGGCTGGATGGCAGCCACCTTTTCCTCCTGTGGCTCACTGATGCTTCCAAGAGGGCCTGTAAGTGGGCTTTGACAAAGGTTCCTTTGCAGATACCACGCTTTCCTTCTTAAAGCTTCAGAGAACTCAGAGACATTGGTAATCAGATGTCGAATTAGATAAAATTGCAGGCATCCGGAAAAGGAGCAGGTTGCAGGTTGAGACTCCAGAGTAGGTATACTTTCAGGTGTGTTTATTGAAGAAGCGGGCAGTCAGTGGAGCTCTGGAGGGGACAGGAGTAGAGGGGGGATAGATGCTATGATTCAGAGAGCCCAAAGTGGGGTCACTGTGCTGCCCCTGCGCTTAGCTTCATGCCTGACCCCTGTAGAGTTAATGGAATTATCGGTGAAGGAAAACATGTGTGTTCAAGGTTGAGCAGGAAAAGGATCAGACCAGAGAGGAGCCCATGGGCAGGCAGACACCCAGCACTGTGATGCTGTCCTTTGGCAATCCAGATCACGCCTTTTCTAAACAAGTGGATACAGCATCTAGAAAGAATGCCCTGAGTAGGCAGGTGAGGAGTGACCTGGATTGTCTGAGTCTGGGGTGTGTGCTTTAGGTTAGAAGTGGGCTTCTAACCATAAAGTAGAGCAGTGTGATAGCTGGTAATATGACATGAGGTTCCAAGCTGAGAGTTCTGGGGCCTACTTCTCAGCAACTCTTAGACATGCTAATAGTAATCCACAGAACATGGGAATAATTGAGGGCAGGATGATCTGGTGGTAGAATATTTCATATATATTTCATATACACACATATTATTTATTTAGTTTAAAAAGAACAAACTATCTTTTTAAATTTTACATACCAATCTCAGTTTCCATTCCCTCCCCTCCTCCTATTCCTTCCACCTAGCTCCCCCACCCCCTATTCACTCTTCAGAGAGGGTAAGGCACATTGCCTTGGGGAAGGTCCAAGGCCCTCCCTACTACATCTAGACTGAGCAAGGTATCCATCCAAAGAAAACAGGTCCCAATAAAGCCAGTACAAGCAGTAGGGATAAATCCTTAGCTCAGTCCAGTTGGTTCGATGCAGGTCCTCTGTTTCCATCAGTTGCTGGATGAAGGTTCTATGGTGATATTTAAGATATTCATCAGTCTCGCTCCAGGGCAAGGCCAGTTTGGGCACCCTCTCCTCTATTGCTTACAGTCTTAGCTGGGGTCATCCTGTGTTTTCCTGGGAATTTCTCTAGTGCCAGGTTTCTTGTTAGCCCCATTATGGCTCCCTCAATCAAAATATCTCTTTCCTTGCTCTCATCACTGTCCTTCCTCCCATCTTAACCATCCTGTTCCCTTAAGTTCTCCTCCTTATTTCCTTTCTCCCCTTGTCTTACCTTCCACCCTCCCTACTCTCCCTATTCCCATGCTCCCAATTTTGTCAGGTGATCTTGTCTATTTCCCATTCCAGGAGGATCTATGTATGTTTTTCTTATGGTTCACCTTGTTACGTAGCTTCTCTAGGATCATGAACTATAGGCTCAATGTCCTGTGCTTTACAACTAGTATCCACTTATGAGTGAGTACATACCATGTTCACTTTTATGGGTTTGGGTTACCTCACTCAGGATTGTTTTATTTAGTTTCATCCATTTGCATGCAAATTTCAAGATGTCATTGCTTTTTACCACTGAGTAGTACTCGAATGTGTAAATGTTCCATATTTTCTTTAACCATTCTTTGGTTGAGGGACATCTAGGTTGTTTCCAGGTTATGGCTATTACAAATAATGCTGCTATGAACATAGTTGAACAAGGCCAAGAGTGGTATTGCTGGGTCCTGAAATAGGTTGATTCCCAATTTTGTGAGAAACCGCCATACTGATTTCAAAAGTGGTTGTACAAGTTTGCATTGCCACCAGCAATGAAGGAACATTCCCCTTACCCCACATCCTCTCCAACATAAGCTATCATTGGTAATTTTTTATCTTAGCCATTCTGACTGGTGTAAGATGGTGTCTCAGAGTTGTTTGATTTGCATTTTCCTTATGGCTAAGGATGTTGAACATTTCCTTAAGTGTCTATTGAGATTTTTCTGTTGAGAATTCTCTGTTTAGTTCTATACCCCATTTTTAAATTGGGTTGTTTAGAAATTTGATGTCTAATTTCTTGAGGTCTTTATATTAGAGATCAGTCCTCTGTTTGATGTGGGGCTAGTGAAGATCTTTTCCCATTCAGTGGGCTGCCTTTTTGTCTTATTGACTGTGTCCTTTGCTTTACAGAAGCTTGCCAGTTTCAGGAGGTCCTATTTATTTACTGTTGTTCTCATTGTCTGTGCTACTGGTGTTTATATTTAGGAAGTGACCTCCTGTGCCCATGCATTGAAGGCTACTTCCCACTTTCTCTTCTATCAGGTTCAGTGTGGTCAAATTTATATTGAGGTCTTTAATCCATTTGGACTTGACTTATATACATGGGAATAGATTTGGATCTATTTTCATTCTTTTACATGTTGACACACATTTATGCCAGAACCATTTGTTGAAGATGCTTTCTTTTTTCCATTGTATAATTTTAGCTTCTTGGTCAAAAATCAGGTTTCATAGGTGTGTGGATTAATATCTGGGTCTTCTATTCAATTCCATTGGTCAACCTCTCTGTTTTGATGCCAATACCAAGCTTTGTACAGGGCTGGAGATGCCTCTGGAAGTTCCGTTATTGTGGATTGTTTTGGCTATCCAGGGTTTTTGTTTTTCCATATGAAGTTGAGTATTGCTCTTTCAAGGTCTGTGAAGAATTCTATTGGGATTTTGATGGGGATTGCATTGAATCTATAGATTGCATTTGGTAGGATTGTCATATTTATTATATTGCTCCTATATACCTAGACTATTTCATTCTATGGGAGTCACAGTTTTCTTACAATGATGAAAATAATGGGCTCTTTGGTTTGAGTCTCTGCTCTTAAAATTCCTATCTTTGACCTTGGGTAAGTTATTCATCCTTTTTGTGTCTCCAACTATAAAATGGGGCCAATAGTTCCTAACACCTGCATTTGTTATGGAGATTACATGTTAATACATATAAAAGTCTTAGGATGATAACTCAGCTAAATAAGCATTAATTACGATTACTATTATTAGATCTAAAATACCAGTGCCTTCTTTCTTCTGAACAAAGAATTTGCAAAGGTCTTAGCTAACACAGGCTGATCACTGTGGCAAGCAGGTAGGAAACACACAACGGTCTAACATAAAGAGAAGCTTATTTTCAGGTCACAGAGTAGTATTAACAGGTGAATTTTCTGGAGGCAGAGTACTCCACCACACTGTCTCTCATGCAGGCCAATGGTGATCTGCACTTTGCCTTAGATACTCCAACACTTGTAGCCAGCTGGAATGAAAGAGGGACATTGAGTAATGGGCTTTTTTGTGTGGATTCTCAGATTAGGAATTTCAGCTCCACTCAGCCACCCAGCAAGACTGTGGACTGCCCATCAGAGGCAGACATTTTGCTTCCCCGTTTGCCTTCTGACAGGAGCTGGTCCTCGTTGGAATAAGCAGACACCACACTCGGTCTTAACCAAGTTGTCCCTGTCGGGGTGGAAATGAGGCTGGGAGCTGCTGGGGTTGGACCACTACTCAATCTCTGCCACTTTAGCTGGGAGCCTATCGTAGAATGAGGGAATCACTCTTCCTTGCCTGGCGTATCGAGTGGGAGTAAGGACACCTGACGTCTAGACAGCAGGGAAAATATCAGCAGCTGGGCTGACAAGTGCTGGAGGGATACTGGACTCATTTGACGGGACCTGTCACTGTGGTTTCAGGCATTGGGTTTCCTGAGTACACCCAGGAAACCAAGGAAAGAGAAAGAGCCTTCCCACTCATGAGTCTTTCTAGTGCTCAACTCCTGTTGCTGAGCCAGGTTGATCCTTGACCGCTTTGAGTTCGTTCTCTTCCTATTTATATAGAATAAAGCAACGAGGACTTGTGTCCCATTCTGCACCATCTTACTGGGAGTCATTTTAGAGCCAGAGAAAAGTCACAGAGGTGGTAGCGTTCTCATTTGCCCTTCGTCCAGTTTCCCCAGTGTTGATGAGCTGCAGGGCCATGGCACCTTTGCCAAAATGAGAATTAACAGTGACATACATTATTTATTAAACTTCTGACTGAGTTTTCTCCATTTTTGACTACTACTATTATTATTGTCTCAGGGGCCCGAGATACCACATTGCATGCCACTGGGGCTTATTGAACAGCAGTGGAGGATTGCGTTTGTGCTCTCACCTGAGTAGAAAGGAAAAGCAGAAAGGAAGGAAAGGAAAACTTCCCTTTACAGGTCTCTAACAAGAAGTGATGACCAGCTACGGGGAAAGACTGGTCACAGATCATATACCTGACCAAGAACACCTCCCTGGGGAATAGGGAGGCAAATTCCATCTCAATAGCAAGTAAAGAACTAGGAGAAGAAGAAGAAGAAGAAGAAGAAGAAGAAGAAGGAGAAGGAGAAGGAGAAGGAGAAGGAGAAGGAGAAGGAGAAGGAGAAGGAGAAGGAGAAGGAGAAGAAGAAGAAGAAGAAGAAGAAGAAGAAGAAGAAGAAGAAGAAGAAGAAGAACAAGAAGAAGAAGAAGAGGCAATGAGTGGACATCTCTGCAGACAGGTGCCATAATTTACTTACTTCGAGTGAATTTAGAGAAGCAACTGAAATGCTAATGCCTATTAATCTGCACAAAGCTGCCAAGAGAAAGGAACACAAAGGAAGGATCAGTAGCTAATTATAGTAGGTATTACAACCTTACTGCCTTGATTAAAGCCAGGGTATCTGCACAGTCACTATCTACAAAATAACAGACATTTTGGGATATAGATGTCTACTGAGGGCTAGGAGTGTTATTTAGGACACTTGGTATTGATGCCTGTGGTGTGTCTATTGAGATATCTCATCTATTTGTGAAATCTGGAGTTCTCTTTGGGTTTCTATACTTCCTTTTGGTCTTTTGTCTTCTGTGGGGATAAATTCTTTATATAACGGTAAGAGAGGGGAAGCTGAGTTTCTGTTCATTTTGGGGGAGGCACAGCCAAAAGGAGAAGAAAAAGCCAGTTACTTCATTCTCTGCTATTGCCTTGACCCCAGGTCTGACATGTTCATTTTCTCAGCCTCTTTCCCTCTTCCTGAGGAAACTAGTAAATAACTTAATTTGGAAACAGGCCTGTTTACATAACTATAACTACCAAGATGTTGGTTTAGTGCCTGAGGTTTAGTTTTGAGTGTGCTCTGATCTTTGAGATACCTAAGAGAGTCAACTAGTAGGCTAACGGACTGGCTACATGAGAGGAATTCCTTACAGTTTCCAGGAACTATGAGTACCTGAATCTTCCCTGTATCCATGTGTCCTAACACCATCTTCCTTCCTAGACAATTCAGCACTTCGTTTCAATCCTGTGGCAATAGCTTTTCTAGAAAAGGCAGAAGTGAATGCAGGAAAGGCTTTGACTCTTTATGCCTTGGAATACCGTGGTATGAAGATGCATGATGACCAGAAAGTTGAATTAAAAACAACTGGACTTTTAAATGTGAGAAAGTTGGGACGTTTGCTTCTCAGTGGCCTAAAGAATACTGTCCTAGAGAGAACGCTTCCATCTTTGATTGTCGGCATGTTGTATACTACAGCGATGGCCAGAAACCCAGGTTTAGTCATTGCGTTGACTAACTGACACAGAACAAATCTCCTTCTTGCCTATGTTCAAAGTTCATTTGTTGTAAAGTAGGAGTTTCCTATTTCTCTTCATCCCCTTGACTTTCTTATCTCAGAAGTATGATTCATACAAATACAAATAGGAAAAAATGTTTGCATTGCACTGATACTTGGTTCAGGCTTCGTGGGTTTGTGGAAGGATTTTCCACCAATGTACCAGAGGCTTCGTCACTTCTCCTGGAGCAGGAATTAAGGACTAGGACCCACTCATTAAGTCACTTTGGTGACATCTGTTTTTCCATTGGCATCCTTGACTGTCAGCTCAAGGGTTGAAGTCAGTGCTTTGTTTTGCAGTACTTTTTCATAGCAACAAAACTCTCTAATAGAACCCAGATATGCAGACAGAAAGACACACAGGACATTAGGAATCCATCTTCTTTGACTTGAGTAGTTGCTAGACAGTCCTAGGTAGCAATATTTAGTTAGGACATACTGGTCCAGGCAAGGGACCATGAGACTCTGTGCCACGGAGAATAAGAGCTTAGAAGGTGCCACCGGAGCATCACTGGGACTTGGAAAGGTGCCAGGTACAGCTTCGAAGTCTACAGCTGAGGGCTCAAAGCCATTGCTGTGTTTTACCATAACCTTGTAAATGAGCAACTGTAGTTGTCAGTTAGGATAACGTTTTTAAAAGTGCAGCTTTTAGGCCACCCAGTCCCTTCTGTGCCCCAACAATGTTCAAAACAAATGAGAAAATGTCAGCTCCTTCAGCTTTTAAGAAACAAACAGCCAGAGGGAGCCTTAAATGTCATCTCTCTCACCCTGGTGGCCCCAGGCAGACACGCATCAGCATCCTTCCAGGAAGATGGCCTGTTGGCGTTTCTCAGCGCTCCTGGGATTCCTTCCTCAGGTTTTCTCCTTTACCCTTTCCAGCTGTGGCAAACTGATGTGATGACCAGTCAACAATCTGTTTTTCTAATTTGTAGTACTCTCTAGAAATGTAGTAGTCTTGGTCATCTCTACCCAGAGCCCTACACGTTTCAAAGTAAATCTATCCTCTGTCCTCAGTGGAGAACACTGATTTATAGTATAAAATGACATTATGACTACTCAGAAAAGAAAACCTAAGAAGATTGGGGTGATCCAAACGGCCCTGCACTTTTCTTAGGTAATTGGTTAGGTTTTGTTTATCTTGATTGACAAGAGAACCAGGGTAGTGAAAACTCTGCCCCTGCTTGCCCTGCTAAAATGACATTCTAGAGCAGTTTTCCATTGATCTGACACAGTCTTGTCTCTCTGAAAGGTTGAAATCTGGCTGTTCCCTCCCATCAAGGAAGGTGGTAAGTGAGTGGGATGGACGTTATTAGCGCTTGCCTGTCTCCATAGGGACAAAACAGGGGAGATGCTCCAGCAGAAAATTTCAAGGACAGGAAGCATGTTTTATTGAAGCCTATTCTGATGAGGGGAAGCAGGCTGCGGGAGACCGTGGTGGAGGGTGGTGCCAAACCTCTGGTTGCTCTCCCCATGTCTGTTGAGGGTGGTGATGGATGCAGCTTAAGAGCCACCATTTTCCTTCTGAAGTGCAAAAGGCCTGTTGTTTACCGAGACAAACTGAATATATAACATATACAAAAACACATAAATTTCCATACAAATATCTTCCCGACCAGTTGTAATTAAGATATTTGCATGGAAAGAGAACATTGTATTCCCTTGACTTCCTCTTGCTAGGGGATTTTGTTTCTCTCATAACCCCACATAGCTCAAAAATACGTGAGTTGTCTGGCAAAGCAGAAAGAGGAGGAGGAGCAAGAGGAGGGGAGCAGGTAATCTGGTCAATACAGCAACTTTGCCCTGCCTGCCCCCTTCCTGACATTCCCAGACTTAGCCTATCACCTATGTCAAAGCTGGAGGTAGGGAGATTTGAAGTGTAAGGTGTGCAGAACACCCACGAAATCCCAAGTCAGGCTGTGAGGCTGAGTTCATTTGAATCTTCAAGCTTCTGCTTGGAGCTATGCGACCTCAGAAAATGTACTTAAATTCTCCAAGCCTCAGATCCCTCATCCGAAAAAGCAAGATAAAAGGAGAGTGAGGGAGAACAATTTCTTCCTTTGTGTGGATTAAATAAGATAATGTATGCAAATTGCCTAGTACCTATTAGGCACTCAATAGATGGTTATTATCATTCCATGTAAGTGAATAAGAGAGAAATTATATATAAGAAATTTTAAATAAGTTACATGCCAAAGTATTACCTATGATAAGTCTTTGGTGCTGGATCCTGAAATTAAAGGGGAGAAGAATCCACTTGAGAGAACTCGGAGAGACAGCAAACAAAGCCCCTCAGCACTCTAGGTTTTTGATGTTTAAGTTAATCTGTTGGAAGGCGAGAGAGAGAGAGAGAGAGAGAGAGAGAGAGAGAGAGAGAGAGAGAGAGAGAGAGAGAGAGAGAGAGAGAGAGAGAGNGAGAGAGAGAGAGAGAGAGAGAGAGAGAGAGAGAGAGAGAGAGAGAGAGAGAGAGAGAGAGAGAGAGAGAAACAGTATCAGGTAGTGAGGGGCTTCCTTATTGTGAAATTGCTGGCTTCCACCAAGAACTAACTTTTATAAGTTGAACCACCAACTTGTCAGATAGAGAATGCCATTCTCCAGGCTGCACTCACTGTCTCTTTCTTGAATACTTCAAGGTTGTGTGCTTCTGGGACCTTGGGTAAAGAACCAAGGCCAACTGAGATCTCACCTTCCCTTTCTCTTACCATTTGTAGTTTGGCGATCTGTTCATTTTCATGCACAGCTTGACATCATATTTATACAAGTTCTTTGTGCCATGCTGTTTGGGTGCAGCTGGTTGTTCTGCTTTGGTGGCTCGTCAGTGCTGATATGCTGATAAAACAGTGGCAAGGGATTAGTGGCTGAGTTGAGCTGGAATGAGCAGGACTCGGGTTCTTTCACTCTGTCAATCACCTTGACACCTGTGCCTGAATCTTCTCCCCTGATTTGCATGCTTCAACCTCTAGGTAGGGAGGATGTTGGTACTTTGCACTTGGTCATTTTCTTTCTGCTGGTTCAGTCCTCAGTTTTCTGATCTTTATATATTTATTTTCATATTCTTGAGTCATTCTATAGTATCTCTCTCTCTCTGGGAACTAACTTCCTTTGAAGACAAGGGAATTTATACCATTCTTAGCAGAGATTTTTCACAAAAGTGCTTAATATAATGCTTAATTTTAATAACATATAATACCACATGAGATGTCGTAATGGACAAGTAATAATGTTTCTACTGCCTTAAGTATTATTAAATCAGGCTTCATGGGCTTCTGCTTGACAGATGCCAATGGTCAGTATATGGAATCTCTGGGAAGGTGTATTGGAAAGCTACACTGGTGTCTTCATGCAAAACCAGCTGTTTCTTATTCCCCACCAGTGGCTCAAACATTTACTAATGAATGCAGAAGCTGAATGAATATATCACAATGATTAAAATGTGCAGGAGACTAGATTTAGCTAAAGGGGTGATGTGTTTGTTATTACTCTATGACCAGCTGTCAAAGGTTCTATGACCAAAGCATTTAGTAAGGCAGTCTACATGAGAAGTCAGATTATATTGAGGTAGAGAACTTAGAGCAAGGGAGACAGATGAATCAAATTTTTTTTTTATCTACGCTAACTTAAAGAGACAAACCGGATCTTATTTAGTTTCCAGTAATTGGGAGTTGTTTTATGTATACACTCTCTAATGTTTTCTGTGTCACATGACCAACTTTCATATGTCAAATATATGAAACTTTCAGTTGCTTGTAAATTTAATTCTCTCAAAGCCACGTAGTATATGCCCACAGCATGGGCAAGTCTATATCAGGTAACAGCTCTCAGTGACTGGTGGTGATTGTCCTACGTAGAGTGATGGGCTGTATCTAGGGTGGGGAAAAAAGCGTGTATTGATATCCAGCATGGATTCGGAATAGCATTTGGTAGCACCTGTGTCCTGTAATTCTCAGGCTTGGCATTCATTATTCCAGTCTGGCCTCTTAACTTAGGGATTATTCTAGACTCTGTAAGGCATTCTCTGGTCATGGCTTCTCACAAGTGCAGGGACTCCAATTCAGCATGGGTGTGAACTTATTGAATGCCCCTTCATTGAAGGAACATGCACAGAGTGTGGGGGTCACCAGATCGACTTGCACAACTGTGGGCATCAATTTATCTGTCCAGATTTGTCAGTGGAACTAATATCCTAGTGTCCTAAATTGTCCTCAGTTAAGCGGTTGTTTATATTTTACGACATATGTACAGCAAAAGTAGTTTGCTTCTGGGTAGATTGGACGCCATGTTTCATGTCATTCTGCCAAGGCTTTCAGGAGTCAAGTCACGTGTCTTTCTACCAGCTTAGTGACACCAATTCTGTGCCAATCCATATCATCAGTGTACCAGCCCTGTCTTAGGCATATTTTTACTTGTTCTTTGTTCTTCCATTTGTTTTAGAGGTCCAAGACTTGGGTTTTGTGCTAGGATTCTCCTCCCAGGCAGATAGACTTGCCAACACTGTTGGGGTATTGTCGTTGCATTGCCGCATTACCTATTCAGCTCAGCTGGGTTCCTGCAAAATGAACCACTTTTCACCTGATTGTTTTATAAGAACCTCTGAGAAATCCTTGCCGAAATCACGGCAAGTGATCTGCCGTGACAAACTCGTGGAATCCTGACATGGAATTAAGCTAGAAGTCACCTTGTTAAACTGATTTGACAGAGGAGTTGTTAGACCAGGACATGAGAAGAAAAGAGAAGGGGAGGGACCGGAAGATGGGGAAGGACTTGTCTGATGCTGCTGTGTCCTTCCTTAGTAGTAGACTCATCACAAAAGCATTGGTCTTCTTTCTTAAGAGCTGATAGTCATGTTCATCTCTGATTACCACTGTAGTGTGCTATGTTCACTGTTTGGTATGAGTATTCCACTTTACAGGCATGTAAACTGAGGTTCAAATGTCAGTCAGTAATCTTCAGGTTGCACAATAAATGGAAGGTGGAGTAAGGTTGGTTGTTCTGTTTCATAATGAAAGTATGCTTTAAAGAGATGGGAGGTTAGCTATCAACACAACTTTTAAAGATCATACCAGTACAGTATGATCACCATGAGATAAATTGGAATTCTAAGGTGGAAGTGTGAGTATATATAAACCCAATCCCATGGGCTTTTTCTCTAAAGGAGTTTTGTGGCAAAGCTATTTTGAATAAAGGGGATGAATAATCGGGGTGACAGTGCTGGCTACAGTAGCAAACAAGGAGACCTTAATTTAGGGAGCTTGGGCTCTCCACTGTACTAATTGAATAAGCAATAGCAAGAGACTTGATCCGAGTGGGGTCATATTGAATAATTCTCAGTGACAAGTAAAAGATATTAAAAGTAAGGTAGCTGATGGGCACATACAAGCAATGTTATCTTAATATCAACGAATGGTTTGTAGGAGGTGCTTAGTGTATGTTTATTGCAAAAATACATACTCAAGAGTGTCTGATACGTGTTTGGTTGCGGTGTCTTCAACAGCAATGGCATATTTCATCAAATTTATAATAATTAATACCAATATTATATGTATTAATATATAATAGCATATATGTGTATATATTGGTATATATTTGCATATATATTAGTATATGTTAAAAATTTTATATATATTTCTTTAATGAAATAAAGCAGGAGATAGACATACTTCTTAGTGCACGATCTCCATGACACTCTGTGGCTTTAGTGCTGGAGGTAATAAATGAGCAGAAGGCCAGACTCGAGTAAAGAGATTCTCTGAGGGGGTGGCTCCCTCTTATTTTGGTGTGATGAATGCTTTCTGACCCATTTTTTCTTGACCAGCAGTGATGGAAAGATGATCAACTCCCATGATATTTGAGCCTTGAGAAGGATAGAGCTCAGGTCTGTAGGTCTTATGTGAAAACAGATGATTCTGGGTTGTAGGGAAATGAATTCTTTCTCCTGATGGTGTTTCTAGACAATCCACACACCTGCATTTTAGATGTGTGACAAGGGGCCACAGGCATGGGATGTGAGGTTGCAGCTGGTGACTGCGGAGTTTTGCCTTCTTCTGAGTCTGAGATGCCAAGCACCACTCTGTAATAGGGATTGCTGAGGTGTGACGCTGTCATTTAAGGACTCATTATGTATGAGCACAGAGCTGTCAAGTGTGTGTTTCTGTGATGCTGAGAAATATTAGAGAAAAATCTACCCTATCCATATCCTCACAGTCATGGCCTTCTTTCCCACACCATCTATCCCTCGACCTGTATCTAGCTCAACCCTCGCTGGAACTGTGCCTAGGCTGTTCCAAACCTTCGTCTCTCAGTCTACCCTAAGAATTTACTAACGGAGTTAGTAAATTAGAAAAGTCTTTATTTAACCTTTCTG
Source organism: Alexandromys fortis (assembly GCF_014885135.2). Lineage (NCBI taxonomy): Eukaryota > Metazoa > Chordata > Mammalia > Rodentia > Cricetidae > Alexandromys > Alexandromys fortis. The sequence continues at coordinate 5,451,432 of NW_026067965.1, forward strand.
TCCCTTCCAATTTCCACTTGTGTCCTCTAGTACTGAATCAGAGAATTTTTGCCTTTAGTTTCTGTTGGGGAGCTTCTGATCTTACCACATCATTCAATATGACTTTTGAGGGTCAATAATTATCTTATTGTGCCCATTTGTAAATGTCTTTCCTCAAGGGTGATCCTTTCTGAACTATTGAATGCCATTTCTTGCCCCTTCCCTACCTCCTGCATCAACTCAGTGTCATAGTCCTACATAATGCCTGAGCGATGTCTTACTGGTCAATGTTTCCCCCTTTCTGGTCACCCTTTGCCTCTTTCATGGATTTAAGTGTTTCTTTTTATTCAAAGTTCTGGGGTAATTATTTGAAAGCCCACAGGTTTTCACGGTTAGAATCCCATGTTGCTTTTATGCCTCCATGTCTTTTCTCTTTGAGTACTACATATATAAGCCTCCTCTGGAGGGATCACTGGCGATTGAAATTTTGCTAATTGGAAATAAATTCACAACAGCCACTACCACCACTTTCTATAGTACTGTAGAATAGCCTGTTAGCATGCATGAACACTCTCTTGGCAAGTTCTTGAAGCAGAATCCTATGTGAACAATATGTGTGCCACCTTCCTGCTATGTCTAACCTCACAGAATCTTAGTGTCCCTTGATCTTTGTAGGACGCAGAAATCACCCGGTTTAGTTCAACAATTGGATCCATGCATACTCCTTCAAAGTCAAAACCTTTTGTTTCTCACCCTTCTTCATCCCACCCCTTGCTCATGTAGGATGCCCAGTGTCCTCTGTAATTGCCAGTGAAGCCTACACTAACTCAGAGCGACTCAGAGAGCTTCAACAGTCACACTTATTTTCTCCCAGGCTGGAGGCTAGAATTCCGATCTAGGCACACACAGCTTTGACTCTTTCTCAGGCCTGTCTCCTTTGTCCTCACAAGATCTTCACTCTGTAAGTATCCAGATTTCCTCTCCCTGTGAAGACACCAGTCATATGAGGTTAGTGTTCTACATAACGACCTGTCAATCCCTTCTATCCACTGTGAACACATGCTAGGGAGCTGGGAGTTAGAATTCCAACATATTAAATTGGTGTGGGGGACAGAATGCAGCCCACAATACTTTCTCTGTCCAACCGTCCAACAGCCCCTCTGTCCATTCATCTTTTTCTTCTTCACCCTCCATGTTTCTACTTCTTGTCTATCCCTCGGGTCCATCAACAGCCACCAAGCTCATTTCATTGTCTCCCCAGAGCACATTTCTCAGCCTCACCCCCTGGGTTTGCACACACGGACTTGCTGCTTCGTAAACATCCTTCACCAACCAGCCTCATCCTTAGGGGTTCCCGTTGCCTCTGGCTCCACAGAGAGTCGGTCTGTGTGCTTCTCTTGCCCTTTGCACACAGATCTTGACCCCAGAGGTGCTTAAGAAATGTCAGGGCTTCCTGACAACGAATCCTTCCTCGGAGATACCTGAGCTTAGCTCCATCCCCTAACTTTTAGAGAGGGCTATCAAGGGAAGGGGAGTTTGCCAGGTGCCAGTGGAGAATGCAAACACCTATTCTGTTGACAGCTGGAGGAGGAGGGTGCCGATGCCTGTGCAAACGACACCAAGGCAAAGGCTCTACAGCTACCTCATCTACTTTCCAAAGAGGAAAAGAAGAAAGGGGGATTTGCCCTAGCAATAGCAGTGAATTCATGAATTTTCTGCTAATACAAAAAGAGCAAATATTCCTTTTCTTTGACCTAGTGGGTTGAAGATACTACATAAAATGCACTTGCTTCCAGAGTGGTGGCGGTTGGGTGCTAATCCTATGGAAAGGAGAACCGACCCATTGGAGGAAATCCTGTTGAGTTTTGGTGATCCTCAGAGGCAGACAGATGAGTGGTATGGGCTAGGAGTAGAGTTATGGTGGTGTGTCCTTTGGGCTGGGCATGAGTGTACTCCTGATGATGCCTTGTAGACCGTCAGCTTTTCTGTCTAGGAGTGTTGGAGGGCTTCGGAGGCTGTTCTCAGCAGAGATATCTATTCCATTAAAGACAGGCCTGCTTCCTTTCTCTCCCCCCCTTACCTCCTGCCTCTGTCTTTTCTTTCTTCCTTCCCTCTTCCTTCATCCATTTTCTTATCTCTCCCTCCCCACTCTCTCCCTCATTCACTGTCAGGAAGGGCTATACCAGAAGGGCCCATACAGCGTGTCATGGCAGCAGCAGAGACTAGCAACGCCAGCAGCTTCCACAGTGAGTCCAGAATTCATTTTGGGGGGCCAGGGCTGTCCATACAACAGACAGCTTGCAGGCTTTGGAGGGGAACCTCCATGTGCGGGAGGCTGCTGCCAACTTCATTTTGACCCCCTCCTCTCATGGTGGCATCAGTGAACATCCATGGAGGTTCCCTGCCAAAGCCGTTGGTCTGCTTGTGATGTCTCATGGGGACACGGCATGGTGGGGGTGTGGGGCCATGATCTGCTAAAAGTAGGTGCACATTCTGATCTAGGTGGCTGCCAGCAATTCTGTCTAGGCCTGTGTGCTGGTGGAGGCTAGAGGCTCTGCATGGATGGCCGTTTGGCTGCTTTCTCGCACTGCAGGAGGTGTGGCCTTGAGTCTTGCAGATACCGTGGTTGTCTAATGTTCCCTATGAGGTTCCCTTGAGGGATCTGAGAATACCCTAAATATGTAGGCTGATGGGTTGTCCAGCAGGAGGTGTGCACTTGGTCTCACCTGAATTATCTTCCAAAATGATACTGATGCTCATGACAGTTATTAAAAGATCACAGTTACTAAGTCATCTCTATACTTGGGGTAGATTTCTATCTCCTCCTTTTAATGCCTATGGTATTTTTTGGGAGGAGATGGGCACACTTCAGTTCTAGTAGAAAGCCCACCCGTCCTGACTTGTTTATCAGACCGTACCAAACATCTCCTGTTTCCTCTGCTTCCTTTCCCATTCTGTTTCTAGAACAATTCACAGAATCACAAAAGGTATCAACCCTTAGAAATAAAACCTAAGCCTTAGGTGTAACCCTGAGAAACCGTCTCTCCGGTCCAGATGCTGTGTTTAAACACCGACTGAGCGCGCTGCCGAACGTGGGAGTTTCCAGTTCTAATGTACAAGCATCTGCCGGTGCTGCCGCTCTCGTGGGCAGGTGCGCGGAGGCACTCTGACGATTTCATTCATTCCCCGCCTGATTTGGTTAGCGAGGTAAATTAAGCGTAGCCTCCCAGGTTCTCCCAGGGCCTCAGTTGCATAGGTTTCTCATTGACACTGATACTTAGAGAGGAATTAAGGTTCAGGATTTTTTTTTTTCCTTCCTTGCCAGCCTTGTGTGATATTTGCGGGCAGAATGGCTACAAGAACTCAGGCTCTTTTCTTTGAAAAAAAGTCAGGTGTTTTCAGGTACTTTAGGGTGAAGCTATTGGTTGCAGGAGTTGACAAGGTTTGCTAAAGTGCCGTATTGATCATACGTATCAGCTCATTTGAGTAGTTATTTATTATAAATCAATCGTGTGTACTCGATCATCTCAACTTGCACACTGCTAGCATAAAAAGAGAAGCTCTTAATAATTAAGAAGGAAAGAGAAGCACACATCTCAACCTTCTCAAGTGTGTCAGGACAGTCATGGATAGGGTAGCGAAGTCTCTGCCTTTAATCAGGGAAATCAAAGATCAAGTGTAAGGTACAGAGAAAATTAAGGAGTGGCCTGTCCTTAGGAGAAAAATAAGGAAGGGGGAGACAGAGAAGTGTGATCTGATGTTGATAGTGATGGTGATAGTGATACTGGTGTGCGTATGTTTACACAGGCACATGCACACATGTGTGCATGTATGTGCAGATTTAGGCAGGCAGTCAAAGCAACTGAGGTGCTTAAAAATGACAGCGCATATCTTATTTAAGTTCTCTAAGCAGAATTCTCACGACTTGATTAAATGTTCTGAAATAAGTCAGAGCTGAAAAGTCTGACTCAAATGAAGACATACACATTAGCTAACAAGAAACACATACTTGGTGGCCATGCATTGGCAAAGCAGGCTTTGCTTGGTGGTTAGCACGGCTTTCATGTGCTAGAGACATCGCTAAGGAGGACATCAGAAAGGAAAGAAGCTGATTCATTTGTTTTAGAAGCATCTTTGTAGGAAGTCCCTTAATCTGTGATTTACACTGGCCCTTTAGGATGTCCCGAGGCCTTTCTTTCTTCGTTCTGGTGGCAGTGGGAGAGGTAACTTGCCTTTGAAGAGCACCTGCTGTGGGTTGACACTTCGCCAGGAACTTTGAGTTAACTTAATTGTTTAGTTTGCACTGTTCCCACTTGAAGGAAGAGCACACGGACATTGAAACACAAAAATAGAGAATCGTGGAGCCAGCGTGGAAATCCAGGTTGACTGAAGTCTGAAACCTCTATCTTTATCAGTTGATCTCAGTGGCCATCCTTGGGTACCAGTTAGCATGCAGTAGGGAAGGGGAAGAACAGCTGGACCCCCTAGGCTACCCTGTAGTCCTGGGTATGTTCAAATTTGCATGGCTGGGTCAGGAGCTATTAGTGGATGTGCTGGGGTGGTGTTCATGTTGTGGCTGGTTGCGCATGAAGGCAGAGCAATATCTTCTGCTTCTCCATGTCATGTTCTTAGGAATGGGAATGGGCTGGGAAATTTCTTTTGGAAGCATGTGAGCAAGTCTTCCTGTGTGGTGTCCATGTTAAGCAGAGATGAAAAAGAAACCTTGGTGCAACAGGGGTCCTGGTTCTCATGTGCGTTTGAAAGAGAGCAAGTGCATTGTGCATTTGTATATATAGTTCATGTAGAGGGAGAATGCATGCAGAGTTCTGAAACTACTCAAGGCTGTTTTGATGGGGGTTGGGTGGAGCGTTGAGTCAAAGCTAGCTTCTGATTCCATACTGCCTTTCTGAATGGAATCCAGACTCGCCTCATCTGATTTGGGGATACTACCTGTGAGAAGCAGGTGTATCTGAACCACACCTCAGATATTCAATACCAACTGTGAACGTTTGGATCTGTTTGCAATGGACTTTCATATATCTTCAAGAAAATATGCCTTGCTTTATGCATAAGATGGACTCTTGAGGTTCCATGGGTTCTCCCTAAAAGTCACTATTTACATACATAAGACAGACTTGAAAGAATAAAGAAAATATGTATTTTATGATGTCACTATCCTTAAAGAAAATTCAGTTTTCTTAAAGGTTGCTGTACTTTACCTATAGTGATATTGTTACCTGGACTTCTAAAGCCTATTCATCCCAGGATAAGGGTTCTGTCTATTCAATGGTAATTAATCTTTGAACTCCTTAGCATTTAGCAGTATGATGTCCTGAATAGGGTGTCTCAGTGTATGACAAAGCACATCTCTTAAGTTTCACAGGCAGTTCCATTTGGATAGAGAGATGCTATTCCTTACCTTTCCATTCCTTTTTCTTACCGCCCCAATGACAGCACCACAAGAGTGTATTGCAGGCTCTTGAACACTGCTTACCGTTCTCATCTAATTATGAGACTACGGTGTCCCAGTCACACCCTGGTGCTTCACAGCTTATGGGCTGCTACATGATTTTGTTCTTCACCCAAGAGCTAAAGAGAAAAGCTTTGTTCAGTCTCCTTCCTAGGATACTTCTCTCTGACTTAGGGCTCTGAGTCCCTTCCCTGATATAATACAAACAAGCTACTTACCTTTCCTTCTCAAACATTAACCTGTCTCAACTGACTTCTCCATTCTGTAGCTGTGAAACTCTGTGAAGTCCCAAAGGGAATGGAGGTGAAGCTGAGAAATATCTACTTCTGATCCTTCTTTGGGCTGGCTATCTAGGGCCTATTTGGCCACTTGGCCATGCAGGGAATGTCTTAAATCTAAGGAGGAATTAGTCACAGTTAGAAGGGCTACTACCTCCGTAGACAGAAGGATTAGTTGCCTGGGTTCTTTTCTGGATAGGTGGTCACCCCTTCAAATGGCGAGTAATCGTTGAATTCCTGGTTCCCTTAGAATTTTGCACTGTGGTGATATGTATAGAGTTTCTCAGAACCAAACAAGTCCTTAGAACAGGATGGTAAGAGGTCCTTGGGATGGGTGGAGCTCAGGCATTCAGGCAAAAGATGTGTAGGAGCCCCTCAGAAAATGGCAGGACACTTTTTGGCTATACCATCCAAAACTGCTGAGTTGCCCTCGTCCTTGTCTCTCTTTCTTTGATTGGACCTTAAAAAAAAAAGCTGGTGCATTTGCTCCTCTGATTGTTTCTAGAGACAAATGGGTCTAAAGAAATCCATATGTCTGGAAGAACTGGGGCAGAAGTGGGTAGACACTGGTGGGGAGTTCCACTGTCTCTAGGCTGGTGCCGTCTCTTACCATCGGTACTTAATTCTGCTCACAATTATTGCTGCCTTCCTCCCCCAGCCACTTGTGGTTAGCCCTGATGGAAAATAGAAATCCATCAAGACCTCCAGCCAAATGCATTAACATGCACCTGGCTGAGGAGGTTGTTGCCCTGGTGGAATTTTCAGATGCTCGCATCATGGTCACATGTCATGAACTTATCACATAATGGCTTATGGATGGTAAAGTACCCGATGTATGGCTCGTGCCATGCAGGGCACAAGGTAGGTGAGATGAGGTAACTGCTGTTCTGCTTTCATTGGGGAAGCCAGTTTCTTTGTGGCCCTCCAGCTCCTACCTCAATCTCTCTTCTTGGGTTCATTTCTAAAAATGAGGCCTTTGATCCCAGAAATAAAGACAATCTTGAGTTGAATTTTCCAGTGTTTTCCTGGGATTCTTTTAGCTGTAATTCTCAGTGCTAGACCAGGACCCTCGTAATGGCGCCAGATCCATCATATACTGTTTTCTCCGTCCCCTTCCCTCACACCCCCATGGAGGCTTCCCCCCATTCCTCTGTTTGTTTTTCCTCCGACACTGATATTACAGAAAGAGATGGTGATGGGAAATAGATGCCCAGACAATCAAAGGTAACGTGGTTTGAAGTGCACAATGATAGATGTTGCTGTGGTCCAGCAGGTTACTGGAGACCAAGTTGTGCAGTAAAGGAAGCCGTGCCTTTCCCAGCAATGGCCTGGTACAGGGACTCAGCTGAGACATCATCAGTCTTGTCTCTGCAGTTGAGCCGGGCGTGATGCAGAAAAAAGTCACCATGGGCAGACGACGGAGGTGGAACCCATACCCAATGGCCATTTCCAGCCTGTCTATGGGAAACATAGGTTGCAATCTGGTGTCGTCTTTATGAGTGCTGCCTGGGATGATGGGAGCTGTCATCTGACTTTATCATCACATCTGCCGATATAGATAGTTCCGGATGAAAGCCGCTCTTCAGCTTTTATGGGGGTGTTTACAGAAATCTAATTGTAAACTATCTAACGCATTTTCCTAAATTCACTACTCCAGCTCATCGGTTTGTGGACTTTATAGCATCTTTACTGAAAACAAACAAACAGCAATAACCAGAAAAATTTTTACTGGTCAGTCTTCTTTCAACTTGTAAGTGCACAAGAATTTCAACTTGGTAGTGCATGCAAAGATGTTGATTATTGGAGTCAGAATATTTTAAACTTAAGTCTTAAATGTCTCTCCTCCTCCTCCTCCTCCTCTTCCTCTTCCTCCTCCTCCTCCTCCTCCTTCCTCTTCTCTACCTAATGTCTTTCCCCCTTTTCTTCCTACCTCTCTCCTTTCCTCCATGCAAAGTGGTTCGTAATAATTACTTTTAGAGACCAGTATGTCTCAGAAGGGTGAATGAAGCCATACCTCTTAATACACTTACCATGTATCATAACGCTGTATGATGGCTCCCGACCTTGCTATACTATGGCCCTGTTCATTGAGACAAGGGTGCTACCTCTGGCTTCAAAGTTGAAATGTTGAAAGTATCTTTTTCACCTCTGTTATGGTGAGGGGGTCAGACGTTTAGATAACTCAAGTTATCAAACTCCTCCTGGAGACAACCCACCCACTCTAGCACTCAGCCTGGCTCATGTTGAGGGTGACCCACTAGGTGACCTAGGGAAAGACTTCAGTTTCAGTAGTCTGGGAAAGCTTTTGGAAACAGGAACACATATGAAAGAGGAGCCTTGTGTTTGGGAGAGGGGAGAGCTAAAAACCCACCAACTGTGATTACTGGCTCAGAGTTTAAGACTTTCTCCAGTGTTGATCCTGTGAGAGCCCCCGCTCCACCCCACCAGCCTTCTGACCTTGAAGTAGAAGCCAAGAGGCAGGACTTGTTTACAAAGGGAGAAGGTGTGACCCACAGCTGCAGGCCTCCATGATGGCCTGGAAAGCCACAAGAGGCCTGGAGGCTCTGAGCCTCCATCCCTTTCATCTGCCTCTGCCTCCTGCACTCTCCCTTCTATGCAGAGAGGCCTCCTGGGATCCTGATACAGAACAGGACTCTGAGCTTCTCCCAAGACAGGGGAGCATTCTGAGGTTATCCACTCTCTGCTTCACGGGAACTTTATGTGTTGAAGCAGATGGTACCTACAAGTCCTTCCGTGAAATCTACCAGTCTGACAAATAGGGGCATAGGAGCCTGTGGATGAGGCAGGCAGTATGTTGTAATGTTGGAGAGGAGGGCCTCCTGAGGTCTGGCTCTTGCTTTCACTGGTTTGTCCACATATGCACATGTGTGCAAACACACACACACACACATCTCTACAAAATCAGGCTGCCAAGGCGACAAGTACTATAAAGGATCTTTGTTCAATATTCTTTGCATACTGATTCAGATAAATAATCACTCTTTGGGCAAATTTGTGTAGTTTCTGAGCAGAGAAGCATTTTCACAAGCCACCAGTCTAATCCATCATTATTACAGATGTGAACGCCGAATCTGAAAGGAACCCTAGGCTTCCAGAGACCTGGGGTCACATCTCATCAGGACTGTGACAAGATCTTGGGTATTCGAGTTCCAACCCAGCGCCTTTCAGTTGGGTTCCAGGTCTCTGCTGATGCTGGGTCCCCGTTCTGCCTCCTTCTAGAATGCTGCAGAGGTCGCCGGCCTCTGTTAGGGTAATGCGGCTGGGTCAATCAATACCCCTCTCCTATAATGTCTCAGGGGATGCCTAACTAGGAGCTTGTGCTGAATAAAATCGTCGTGTAGCAGCTTGTGATGATGAATCGCTCTGCAGTTCACAGAGCACACTAACTGCCATTATCAGCCGTTCTCAGGCTTCCCCGAGAACGTCATTCTGCCATCTTTCCCTCTTAGCTGAATTCCCTCCTTTCTGTGAAGATGAAGAACTGGTGTCTACTGCTTTGTGTGTGTGGTCCTGCAAGTGATCTCTTTCCTCTTGGGCTGCGAGTATCTGTCTTCTAGGATGAAAGTGTTTTGTTTCATGACTCAAAGAAGCATCCCATTTTCCACTGGGCAAACAGGTGCATCTAGTTCCCAAGAAAGCTCTGGGGTGTCCAAAGCCCCAATGTCCTGACTCTCATCTGAGCTACTCCCACAGACATCAGCGAGGCTAGATGGGGCAGCCAGGAGTTTGCCAAGGCTTTGCTGGCTACTCATGTGTCTCCCGTGATGTGCTTCCAACTTTCCTTAGCCCGGGGATACAGCCATGGATGACAGGTCTCTGCGGTGATATGTTTTGTTTACTGAAGTAATTAAAATATGCAAAGTGCCCCCCCCCCCCCCCCGCGCCCTTTGCACTTCCCTACCTTCTTCTGGCATTTTCAGATGGCAGTTAATAAAACACAAGGGGGCCCAAAGGCTCTGGCCTCCCTCCAGCTAAAATGACTAATTTGGAGTGATCTGGAAGTCATAGTTGTTCCCCCTGCCTACGACTGTGCCTTTCTGGTTGATCTGCTGAAGCTGTGCCACATGACCTTACTGGTAAGGGAAAGTCAGTGTCCAGAGGAAAGGGGGAAACAAATGCCTGGCTTGCTTTTGGCAGCAACACAGAACCAGGAAAGGCGTCTCATCTTTCCTTAGGGTGTTTTTACATTGAAAGTACAGCAGCCTAGGACACTGGGAAGTAATTCCCTAATTCACCCTAATCTCTACCATCCCTGGCCACCAAACATCCCCTTCTCCTTACACAGAGAAAATCACACCCCCTCTCTTAAATTTTCTAAATGCCGGGCTCAGAGGTTCCTTTATACAAATATGGGCATACAGTAGAGCCATAGACTAACATTCCCACGTCTGTCACTACCACCGTGACTGTTCCTTGCTGACGTGCATGGAGAGTTACCAAGATCCAGGCACCCTGCCCAAATTTCCAGGGATTGTTCCCACTGAATCCTCATGGCAAATCTCATTAATATTTAACCTGTGGGCAAGGTGAGATTTCTCGAGGTGACTTGATGTGAGGCGTCTGCATCATGATAGTTAGTATGCCCTTCCTGCCTTGAGGGCCGCTAAGGAGCGCGGCAACCCTTTTATCCATCCTCAGGTCCTGTTTCTGCATCCATCGATTCTTCTAATGGGAGACCTTACCCCTATCCAGGGGCGCTGAATAAAGTATGCAGGGTTCTGAGGTTTCCCAAAGTGTCAGGCCTGACCTTGGTTTCTTTTCTCTGGGTCCAAACACTGGTTGGTTACTTGTCTCTCCTCACCCCAGGCAGCTTTCAGGAGTTCCTGGCGCAGAGAAGTAGACATCTATATACTGTATCCAGAGAGTCTTCACAAGGGATGAAGGAAGAACACAGTGGCCAGAACTTCCTTATAGTAGCCAGCAATGATGCATGTGGCATGCTACTAATGGAGATGCCATTGTTCTAGGAAACATTGTTCCTTAGTTCTTGTCGGGGTTACTGTCTGCTGGTGGCTGTCCTTAGGATTGTTCCTTAATCAGTCCTCAAGCTCCAAGATGACTGGGATTGGGAATCAAGCAGATGCTGTCTGCTTCTAAGGCATCAACACAGGGTCCAACAGCAGAGGTACAGGCCTCCCCTAACATCCCGACCTCACAAATGGTGAGTCAGGAGGGCTAGAATTGGGACCCTGGAGTTAGGAAAGAACATTAGTTATGAAGGTCACCTGGCCTGCGTGTCTCAGCCAAAACTGAGAAGGCAAGGCGGGCTCTCATCCTGAGTTTTCCTGGAAACGGAGTCTCTCTGGGTCATGAGGAATGCTAGATATTCCATGGGTTGATAAATAGCCCCCTTCCCTCATGGCATCTGTGGTGTTACAGTCCTTCTAGCTGATGCTCTTCCGGTGACTGACTGATTGACGTTCCATCCCTGATCTGGTTTCTCACCCACTGTGGTCGCCTCACTGTTCTAAGGGCTCACGAAACAGAACATCTAAGTCTCTGGAAACTTGGGGAGATGCTTGCAAGGAAGATTTAGATTCAAATTCCTATGCACGTATATGTCTTCTATCTTTTACTACCTTATTTCATTGTGGTGCATGTTGTGAGTAGGCACATTATTATCCCCATTCCACACTCAAGGAAGCACGTCTTCTAGAGGATAAACCTGCTAAGTCGACGCAGCTGGTACCCAGCCCCTGCTCGGTTACATATTATTCCTCTGGTTGCTTTGGATCCTCGGCTTCCTCAATTTATCACACATGTTTTCAGTCTCGCTTATTGTAACACACGAAGGGCAGCAAACTATTTAGCCAAGTAAAAGTTTGTTTCAAAGAGGTGATTTCTAATTTGGCCTAAATCAGTGGGAATGTAAACTGGAACCTAACTGCTGGTGCTTGAGAATTACAGGGTAATTAAAAAAAATCTAGGATCAGTTCGTGGAATGATCTGCCTTCCTTTATTTATTGTGTTTCTGTGCACATCTGAGGTCTGGGTGGCTTCTTTGGACTCCAGTTTGATCTTTGAATTTGAGCTGAGTTGAGACCTCCAGTTTTGTTCTGTGAACTGCATCCTTTTAACAGCTTAACGTTTGTTTCCATGAGAAGATTTCAGGGCAGCCAAGAGGCTGGAGTTAAGGCATCTGGAAAGGAAAATCAGGGCCAAGCCATTTTTTTTCATTGCAAAGTTTGCTCTCTCTAATATATAAATGCACATATTGTTTGGGCCTACTAAGGACAGGGAGGATTTTGAGTGAGTGCCAGCATTTAGTCCCGATTTAGGAAGGGGGGGGATAAGGTGCTATAAAAGGTGTGTATCCCTGGATCACGCACATAAGAACTTTGCTCCTGGTGCATTCAGCTTTAGGTAAGAGAGTTGGGAAGACTCACAATGGGCTTATTTATCCTCTCGGCTCACATTGCTAAACAGCTTGGCTCTTAACTTCTTGTCATTTTGCAAGACTCTGAGGATTTTGTCCTAATCCAGGGTCTAGAGGCTCAGAAGCAAGCAGCCTTTCCTCCAAGGCTGTGCTAAATGATTGCCAACCACATAAACGGTCACAGAGCCCTGCTTTGCGGGAAACCTGCTCTAACGTCTTTGTAAATTTTCTCTGTATTTTTTTCTCGGAAAAATTCCAAGTACCTACTATATTTGGCACCAAGATCTTCAATTTATCAACAAAAATGCAAGGTGATAGCTTGCAGCCATGCTCTTGGGAAGAGGGGGAGAGGCCAAAGCAATTCTGACTTTATAATTCTCAGGTTGGGTATCACTGTAGAGAAGGCTCCTCTCTCTAGTGCTGAGTCTCCCCAGCATGGGAGCCAGGGAGTTTCTGTATTCAGTGTGAATTCACAGAAGACATGGAATTTTAAAGTGTACATTTACGTATCATGGTTTTAAAATCAAAATACCATTCAGACTAATATATCTTAATCCACACAAACTGAAGACATGGTTTTGCTTAGGGACTTGAAGTTCAGTTATAAAGCAACAGAAAAACAATATGTAAATGCACGGATTAGCTACCTTCCTTGCCATGGTGTTGTGGTTGTTTGAATCAAGTGGCTCCCATAGGCCCACAGGGAGTGGCACTATTAGGTGGTGTGGCCTTGTTGGAGGAAGTGTGTCCCTAGAGATGGGCTGTCATGTTACAGAAGCTCAAGCCACACCCAGTGTCACTCTTCTCTCTTCCCACTGCCTGCTGATCCAGATGTAGAACTCTCAGCTGTCTCTCCCGCGCCATGTTTACCTGCACACCGCCATGCTTCCCACCATGATGATAATGGAGTAACACCCTGAACTGTAAGCCAGCACCAATTAAATGTTGTTCTTTATAAGAGTAGGCATGGTCATGGTGTCTCTTCACAGCAACAGAAACCCTAAGACAGGCTACAAAAATTCATGATGAAAGCAAAGGAAGGAAGGAAGGAAGGAAGGAAGGAAGGAAGGAAGGAAAGGCTTATTTTTTTCTCACAGTCTGAGAAGATGCCATCCAAGATGGCTGAAGTCATGGCTGCGGGAGTGTGAGGTGACTTGTCACTTTGTGTCCACAGCTGGGAAGCAGAGGGAGGTGAGTTCGGCTTCTCTGTGCCTTCCTCCTCTCAGCCTAGAGTCCCAGCCCGTGGACTGCCACATCCATATTCAGGTGGTCTTCCCTTAGTTCAAACGTTTTCACATCTAGAGGTGTGTCTTCTACATGATTCTAAACCCAGCCAAGTTGAAAGTGAAGACTGACCACCATGCTATAGGACCAAACATTAATATTCACATGACTGAAAGCAGGGACATTTCAGTGATATACTTTGACATATATATATATATACATATATATATATATATATATGTGTGTGTGTGTGTGTGTGTGTGTGTGTGTATGCTGTAGTTAAACAATATAGTTAACAATATAGTTACATAGCAACCAGAATAAGATTGTCACTGCTTTCTTCTGGGCAAGATTTCCACATTTCTGAAGATATGTAGAAGAATTTCTTTGGATTTCTCCATCCTTGTCTGGAGATGTGTAGGGAGATTTCTGAAGATTTTTCCCATCCATGTGTTCTCGGGAATTATAGCTCCAGTGTCATTTCTTTCAAACTTAGATTCTGGGGACCTTAAATTTGGGAGGCAGGACAGGATTAATACTCCACATGACACCTGGAGAGAGTGTAGGCTTGTTAAGGCGAGGGTGGTTGTCCAGGGTATTGCCCAGCTCAGTGTCAGTGGGAAAGAAGACCCACTCAGAGACAGGAAAAGGAAATGATGTTTCGAGAAAGAGAGGAGCCACTGATAAGAGCCTGGCAGCTAGAAACCTGAGGCAGGGAACTTGAAAGCAAGGGCTCAGACCAAGAGCAAAGGATGCCAAGATCCTGAGGTCTGCATAAAAATAACAGTTACAGATCCTGAGGGCTCCCACAGAGGGGGAAGTAAGTTACAGATGAACTCTGAACTAGAGAAGCTTCGCAGAGAGTAAAAGACCAAATATGACCATCATCTTTGGCCATGCCCTGGGTATTCCTCCATTGCACAGACCCTCCTTTTTTTTTTTTTTTTTTTTTTTTTTTTTTTTTTTTTTTTTGTAGCCGTTGCAATCTCTTGGAAGGGATGCAGTTGTGGGAGCAAGAATTAGCTCTTTTTAAAGGGTACCGTCCCTGTATTCCAGATCACTCCGGGTCCCACTGCCCTATGCCACTTCAGGCTCATGCCAGCGAATGAATTAATGAATTAGTGAATGAGCAGATGAATGGATGGACTTGCAAGAAAGCCAAATAGCTCTTTAAAAGAACCACAACCTTGGGTAGATGCCTGAGATGAGAGAGGGGCAGATAAAGGTGAAAGGGAAGGAGCCAGGACAGTTTCAGAACGGCAAACTAAGATTACATAGGCTCTGAAAAGCTCCCATGTTCAAAGGAGGAAACTGCTAAGGAGCCCAACAGCTGGAATAAGTAACATTGCCAGCAATGAGTGGCATTCTTTCCTGAATAGGATTCCAGTGCTCTGAAAAGTTTTAGAGCTATCAACAAAGCTAATCAAATGTCTTAGAACAAAAGCATTTCTTCCTGTTGTCTTGAGGGAGAAAAAAAAAATTGGAAGAAAACTTTGGATCTTTTTGTTACATGTTGAGTCATTTCTTTCAAGAAATGCCCAGGGGAGTATTCCTCAACCTTACATGACCAGAGCATGTCCAAAAGGCCCGTGTCTGTGCCAGCATCGGCTACTATCCACACAAAGCACACACCCTGTTCCATATATGCATCTGTCTAGATATCCTTCCTCCTGAGATGTTAGTCTGTGTGTGTGTACACACGGTATTCTCTGTGGAACCAAAACTAGTGTGCATACTCTATGTTTGAAACCCCCAGATTTCAGAGCAAGGGTGAACTAATTTTAATGACTGTAGTGCTGGCGACGAGGATCATAGCTAGTGTCATGTTCCATGTGATAGCCCCCCCTCACTGATGTACCTCTGGGACATGGCAGAGAAGGATGCAAGAGGTGAAACCCACCAGGGTATGCGTTAAGTGATAAGCAGCTTTCACAGGTGATGAAGAATATGTAGGCTGAAGTTTTATTTTTTTTCTCTCTGCTAAGATGTGCAATTAAGAAACACTAAAATTGATTTTTTTTTTAAAAAAGGCATCTGCCGTGAATGGCAGTCTCTAGATGATTGGATAATTTTGTCAGAAACATCCACTGCAAAGTTGTAACGGTTCTTTGTAGCTGATTCCTCAAAGAAGATAGGCTGCCTTATTATCTTCTTCCAAAAGTCAGGCTTGGCCCATATTCCTTCCAAACAGGGAAATCTGGGTTGTTTCTAGAAACACTCTGCCTTGTAGGTATGCACTTAGGGTAGACATACTCTTCTTTGCTGGGTCTTGGTCTGAGTATTTGGAATATGGGTAACAGCGTCTCCTTCTATCTAGTATAGTCTGAGTTGTGTGAGACGTTTTCAATGTCTGGGTGAGAAGGTATTCACATGCAAGGTGCCCCATTGTCGCTGTAATAGACAGAGAGGCACGGGGACCTTCTAAAGCCTAGCTGAGTTTCTCTTTGACCTAGAACAATGGGTTCCCTTGGACTATAGCGAAGTGGGAGCCCTTCAGTGGCAAGGCTCAGACACAAATCCCCTGTCCAAGATGACGGGGAAAGCTGCGGGGCAAGGCTTAGGAGGTCTGAGAATTCCCTGCGATGCGTCTACACCCCAAAAAAGACCTGGAACTGGGTCACCTGCAGCCACTGCAAACTCGGCCCCCTCAGCACTATGTGCTTCGGGCTTTCAAGGATGCAGATGAGATGAAGAACTAAGGGCTAGGATGAAGGCAGGGATACCCAGGTCCTAAGCAAGCAGACACCTACACTGATCAGCAGGCTGCTCTTCCCCCCTCCTGTCTCGTCTCTTATTGCCTCCCTTTGGGAATGGGTGAGACAGAGACCCGTGGAGAGACAAGAGAGACACAGGACCTTTCCCTTCTGCACGGAAAGGTTCCAGGCCTGAGAACTCCCAACTTTTATGATCCCACAGTAATTTTGGAAAACTCCGCATGCCCCTTACCCATGTAAAGTCGTCACTGGGAAAACTTCTATATGGTTGGCTGCAACCTTTTAAACAGTTGCGAGTGTGGCCATCATTCCCAGAATACTGTAAACATTGACATTAAAAAATACATCATTCCCTTAGTGCATCTAATGAAGTTTAAATACCAGAGCAATTTGGTACATCATCCATTTAACACATGAACAAGTTCTTAAACAGCCATTTTTACATGGCTCCTTTTTCTTCCTGAATTTATATTTTCATTCCAGTTACCACACTGAATTTTATCTTTATATAATTTATTTTTATGCTTGAAAGCCCTTTATTGGCCACTCTATCATAGTTTCCTGTGACAAAAAGTGTGTGTGGAGATTTAAATTTAATTTTTAATGTCCAGTGACCATAAGTTTCTAAATGTTAAGAGATTTTTTTTGGAATGAGTATCTCTGCAATTATTAACAATGTGAGGAAATAGGCAGTAGATCAAAATAATATCTCTTTATACCAGCTTTTGATGGCTATAGAAGAGAAAAGTAAATTATGAATGGAAATTTATCTCCTCTATTTACCAATTACCACATATATTATTAATGAACTTATTTATTGTTAATATAGAGGGTGATTCAGGATAAATTCCATCTTTTTTTTTTTTGATCCAAGAGCCAGGATCAAAGCAAAGCAAAGCAATATATGTGAAAGAAAGGGATTTTTTTCTATTTACATATGACTCAAGTTTTTGAACTATTTGCCTAGGCTATGTATTAGTCTCCTAGCAAGGATTATTTTGCTTTTTTCCTCACACGATAGCCTTTGAGGTTTGTTTCTATGTTTTGGAATTGGAGGCTCAGAGTACATGAATTGTGTTCTATTTACCCAAGGCATTGCTAGACTACTGGCAATTCTAAATTTAAGTTAGAAAATATGACCATAAGGTTTGAGGATCTGCAAAATACCTGAAAACTGTGCACTGAGGACATGCTCTGAGGTTTTCATGCATCTCCAAGCTCTGCAGGCTCAGAAGTGCAATCACTTCGGAAGGCAGAGTTCATTGTGTCTTTTCCATGGGAAGAAGTGTGTCTTTCCATGGGCAAGCCCTTCAACCAGTGGGGTTGACTGGATAGACTTACCAACTGGCAACTGGCATACACAGTGGAGTCCTGTGCAAGTAAAGAGTGAACTCCTGTTAAGAGATCAAAGCACAGAACAGAGAATTAATTTGAATAGATCTATGTCAGTGTTAAAATAAGGGGGGGGGCAGAGAATAAACTAGAACAAACCAGAATTGTGCTATGTATTGAGAGACCCTCACCCCTTTATTTTCAAAGCTGTAAGCACAGGACTGTGTCCCCTTAGGAACAAAGAGGAGAGGGGAATGATAGACCCTCACCCCTTATTTTGAAAGGGACAAGAATGTCCTAGCAAAATGTTTTAAAATTAGAAACACAGATTAGCAGCGCTTTCCTTTCCCCCTCCCACCCGGGAGATTCCAAGCACAAGGTCCCTTAGCCAGCCAGCCACCTGGGGGTAAAAAGTAAAACGAGGAGAAAGCTGACTTATCAGGATAGAAGCGGGCAGAAGGCCTGGCACCCCTGCCAAAAAGCCACTTCAAAAAGCCTCTTTGTAGACTGCACCTTTTAAAAACTAACCTTGCAAAGAAAATTTTAACTTCTCTCTCTACCTTGTTGTTTTGGGGTAATGAAGAGGAAAGTTCCTGGCCAGCCAATAATTGCCTATATTCGCTTGTACTTGCAATAAAAGAGTTAACCTTGCATTTTGCAGTCCAGTCCACTCTGCTTTCTGGTGGTCTCCCTCTGGCGGGGTGGGGGGCTGCTCTGGGCACAACATATATGAGGTTGAGGGTAGGGCTACCTAGTGGTAAGGGCAACAGTGGAATAAGGCTGGGACTGTCATTTACGTAAAAGGATCTTACTTTGTGCTCTTGAAATTGATACTATGTTTCCATATTATTTTTTAGCAGTTTTGCAAGGTCAACAAGTGACATTAAATAAGTTGGAAAATGAAAAGCCAAAAAAAATTTCTAAAACTCAAAAAGGAATAAAATAGGAAGTCTATGGGTATAGTAACTTTGAAGGGGCTAAGATAAAGCCAGACCTTCTGTTCTTCTCTAGTCAGTGTGTATTTTAAGGACAGAAAGAATTGAAAGCAGTGTAGGTGGCTTGATGTTGAAACTATGCCCACAGTTTTAGCATGATTGAGAAGTGAAACTAATATGTTAAAAAATTAACTTATTAAGTTCTAGAAATAAAAAAAATCAGCATAAAAAGGAAATGAAAATACAACGTCAAAGGAAGTCAAGCCACCCTAAATTTGAGTGCGGATAAAGCAAAATCGTGAGGTCTTTCAACAAAATGATTTCCTAGCTCTGAATTTCCCACTATAAAGACTCAGAAGTGATGACCACCCTAGTAGCACTGAGCATTCAGGAGGACCCATACTATGGTCCCAAAATTCCACTGTGCATCAAAAAGATGCAGAAATCCTTGGAGAAAGAGCTTCAAAGGCTCGGATATGAAATGTACAAGAGAAGCCTAGAATATTCTTTCATGTCAGAAAGTGAAGGTGCAATCAAAGACTACTGGGGTTATATGAGAAGAGAGAAGCACAGCTTTGAGAGGTTTCCATTGGCCAAAGATGGAAGGAAATGAGGCATCAAAAATAGTTCCTGCCGCAGACCGAAGCACTTCAAGTGTGTGTTTTTAAAAGGAGCAAGTCCTGGAAACATTTTTCAGAAGGAAAACAAAGCTCTCACAGCTGACCCTTGGAGAAAGCTGGGTCTGCTTGTCTTATTGCTATGACCAATAACCAGCAAGCAGCGACTTAAGAGAGGAAGCATTTATTTGACTCACAGTTTGAGGGAGTAGAGCCCATCATGGAGGGGAAGGCACGGTGGTGGCAGGAGAGTGTGGGGCAGCTGATTGCATTTGGTTGGCAATCAGGAAGCAGAGCGTGTATGGGAAGTAAGAGATGGGGATAAAACCTCAAAACCCACCTCTGGGGATCTACTTCCATTAGCAAAGCTTCTTTTTAACCTTCCAGAAGTGTAATCTAAGCTGGGGACCAAACATTCCAAAACACAATTCTCTGCGTTCAAATCGCCTTCAAACTATAATGCTAGGGGGTGAATTCACTGTTCTGAAAACTAGCAAATAAAGGGAAACAGTCAAGCAGCCATCTTGCCTAACTCATATAAGCTGTAATTGGTAGTCACATGGCAGATGAAGGGAAGTCTTTATTTATAGATTTCCTGTTCATATAAGTAGAAGGAATAGTATAATTCGGATGTCATCCTTTTGAACCACTAATAAAATAATGAATTGGGACAATAATCATCAATGGCTGCTGACATCACTAGGTAAGAGGGGACTTATAGGGAATGATCAGACATAATCCGCTGATCATATAAAAGAGAGATATACTTCATCTCACATTGTGTTTCAGAGGAAGCACATGGCAGCATTTATGATCTTGGCTCTGATCCTGACTGTAGATACTTAGTCAGGTACAATCGGGTGTTGGGAATATAGAAAATCTATGGAATACAATGAACTACTCTAGAATGTGAGAGCTGCGGTGGCTCAAATGACCCAAGAAGATAAGAGCAAAGGCCGAAACCCCAAGAAACAATGGTGAAGTGATCCAACTTTTCAAGAGCACTCTCTCTTGCACACATGCATGCACGCACAAATCACTGAGTGGTATTTGATGCTAAGGGATTAATGGGAGTCTGTTAATGCTTCAACATATTAGAAAAGAACCATCATCTCGTCTCTGTTATTAGATCAACTGTAGCTTCCACTATGCCTATCCCTATGAGACTAATTCGGCACATCTCAGAGTTTATTTGTAAATGACAACATAGAAAATATTTTAGGTTTTACAAGTAGCAGCTCTGTCACAACATTAAAGTGGTTTATTTTGCAGCGATTCAACTTTTGGACCCTGCAGCATGGAAGCAGCTGTAGACTATATAGAAAGAAGAATGCCGGGGGTACGACCTATTAGCGCGTGCTACTTATATGATGTTATAACAACGTATGGGCATTATGTGAGTCATAAGTCTTTACTGACTATTATAGGAGAAAAGACATAGCTCATTGAGCCTTGTATAATTCACTGAATTTGGGGGGAAATCCCAGGTTTCTGCATTTTAACAAGTCTAGCAGACATGAGAGGTGATTGGCGTTAGGAGGCCCATTTTTTTTTTTAATAAGAAGATTGAAGCTCAGGTTAAGACAAATGATGTGCCCAAGGATCTGTAGGTAGAAAAGAGAAGAGCTCTGTTCATGGAGGAAAACCACAGCGACCATGTCTTTCTGGTCTGGGCTGCACTCCCTGCCAGCGAGGAAACAGGTAGAACGTTCCGGGAAAGCATTAGAGGACAGAGCAGGAGGTTTGTGGTACATGGGACAGTGAACTCATCTATATCCTTTAGAGCAAGGGCAAGACCAGACAAGAGGAGGAGGAAAAGAAAAGGGGGCTGTGGGATACAGTTGCTGTTCTCACATGGGTCTGGAACCTAGAGTTGTCTGCTATCGAAAACAAAAATACATGATACCTTGTTGGAGCGGAACTTCAGACAAAGCCCATGTTCTTAGTTATGCCTGTGTCCTGTGTGGTATTCACGGATATAGCTTATTTGTTTTAAATAGAAATTTATCTGGGTGTCTTGTAGTTTTATCCAAAGCCTTACTGATATGGGAGTCATATTGTGAGAGCCTTGTAGCACTGTTTTAGTGGGTAGTGAGTCAAGTGCTCTCCACTACAAAGTAACAAGATCACCAGGAAGCTGCTTGGACACAAGGTCTAGATGAGGTTTCCCTATTTGTGTAGGTTTGGGGACAGTTGCTTACTTTTCTTATAGTTCCTTAGCTAACAAATGTCTTTGGAATGAGTATCTGAAACTGGAGTTGGTCACCTACCTCGTATCCTTACTAGGGGTCTGGAATCCTTCAAAATCTTCATGGTCTCTGGGTTTAAGGAGAATTTTATGGAGACAGTGTGACTCATGCTGTTTCATGTTGATTCTCATATATCTGGAATGATGGTTTTCATGGGAAGCGGACTTAATAATTAAAGAAGTTTCATATTCTTAACTCAACATACATGATGGTCTAAGACACAAAGACCATGGTGAATTCTGCCCAGGTTCAGTGACAGAAACAAAAGAAGAACAGGTCTTGGGATTCCACGGCCACCTAATTTCTGTAGGCTGGCATCTAAACCCAATGAACAAAGCCTCTCCTAAGCAATCTCTCCTTCTAGGTTTCCTAATTCCCACCTTTGTTGGTCATGAGAATGTGTAAGAGAGGACAGAGGAAGGCAGTGATGGGCAGTGGAAGGGTGTTACAAAGCAGACAGGGCATTCTTCCCAACAACAATTGATTCCAAGTTTCATTTCCTAGATTTTTTTTCTAGAATCATTATTCGGCATATTTCCTGGATCTTAATAGTTTATGTTGCCCTTTTTCAAGATTAGCCTCAAGATCTTTCAAGCTATCCCCTTAGAGAGCTCTGATCATAAGCTGATATTACTCCTGCAAAGCTTGGGCAAGTCATCTTATTTTCATCTGAGAAGTGGGCACATTAGAGGCTCCTGTTGCCCCCGATAGGGACAGAATGAAACAAGAGAATATATGACATTATTATTCATTAATTAGTACTTGTTTTTGGATTTTTTGAGACAGGGTTTCTCTGTAGTTTTTGGTGCCTGTCCTGGAACTAGCTCTTGTAGACCAGGCTGGCCTCAAACTCACAGAGATCCGCCTGCCTCTGCCTCCCTAGTGCTGGGATTAAAGGCGTGAGCCACCATCGCCCGGCTATTAGTACTGTTCTTATCTCCGAGACTATGACTTCCTGATAGCTTTTGTCTATCAGGGTGGAGATATTTGTCATGAGTTTTTTATCATTACAAATTATTAGACTACTACCTTTCCCAGACTTAGTCTTCTAGCTATGCTGGAAGGAAATCAATATGGGTTCTTATGGACAATAAAGGAATTTAGATCTGCTGTGCTGCCCAGGAGTATGTGAAGATGTATACAGTGAGATGTGTGTCCACATCTCTGCACTTAGGGATACCCAGGAGGATTTTGTATCCATGATTCTGAGGCAGCCTTGTTGCTTAATTCATATTTTGAAGTTGAAGAAACTTAAGTTCCTAAAGGCTAAGTACTCATCAAAAATCATACCAAAATTTAGGGTTTCTTGACTTCCAGTTCTTGCTGGTTTTGTCATGTTAAGGACCTTACTCCTTGAAGAATGGAGCATAAATTTCACCCACATTGGTGGTGCTACTCAAGAGTCTTCTAAAGGGGGCCCATGTGACCAGCTAATGTTCTTCTGACACTTGTCTGCTCAAATACTTAGACCCATCACAGTTCACACCCCACACTCTTGAACACAGAGACTTCAATTTAAAATGTTCTCTGTATAGAAAAAAAAAACACCCACTGAGACACATACTAGCATCAAGTGAAGGGTTCCATTATTTAAAATTATACACCCAGGGTGATGTGTTGGAACATCACAGATTTCTGTTCCTTTTCAGTCAAAATATCAGATGAGACAACCATTCTCGCATATTATATCACAAACATACTTCTTTTACAAAACTGATATTTTTATGTGTACTTATATCTGCTGGTTTCTGTCTGTATATTCAAATGTTTGTGTTTGATTTTATCTTGGAATTTTAAAATGCGTTATGTGATCATTGTAAAATTTCAAACACTATAGAAATACATATAACAAAAGCTGGAACTTTCTTACTTGCATCTGTAGAGAAAATTATGGCTTAGTATCTTTCTGGACTCTTTAATATCGTCCACAACATCACACACGATTACTGTGTATTTATTATGTTTATATATTTCCATTTTTACATGAACAAGAATGACAAAGTGTATTTATCTATAAATTATGTTTTCGTCTACTACAGTTATTGTCTTGGACATAATTAGATACCAGTACAAGTAACATTTTTGCATTCTGTTTTAACTCTCATATATACCTTTGAAAATGAACATATCCATGCTTTTAGAAACAACAAAGAAAGGCCTTGAACCAAAAAATTTTGCCTACACACAAGGAAATAGTTTTCTACTATTTCTGCAGTGAAACCGATGGATTTCAAGACTCTTGCAACATCAGTGTGGTCAGATAAAACAAAAACTGTCCCTTCAGAAGCCGATTCCAGTCTCACCGCTGGCATCAGAATATCAGGCCTCACACCTCCTCCAGCATCAGATAGCAACCTTTCTTTTCCCTTTTTATCAAGTGTCTTTTAAATACATGTCTATGCTCTTTTACTTGGCATCTCTTCATTTGTGTGTGGCCATTTGTAGCTATTCTGTGGTTTGTCTGCTCAGTCTTTACTCATCTGTCTGTTGGTTTGCTTGTCTAACTGATGGGAAGGACTGCCATGAATCACATGGACTTTAATTCCTTGTCTGTCCCAGCACTGGGGAGGCAGAGGCAGAAAGACTTCCTCCAGCTTGAGGCAAGCCTGGTTTACACAGAAACCTTCCAGGCCAGCCTGGGGCTACATAGCAAGACTATTTTACAAAAATTATTATTAAGTAGTAATGATTATAATAATTTGTATGTTACATATGTTGCAGATATTTCTGTCATTTGTCTTTTGATTATGAATTTTGTCTTTGCTATTTAATTTTACAAAATTGTGTCTATAAATTATATCCTTTATGACTTTTTAAGTGTATGTCATGTAGGAAGGTCTTCTACTCCTGAGGTTATACAAATACCTTTATAAGTTTTCTTCTAATATTCTTATTGTTTTGTTTTTTATGTTTAGCTCTTTAATCCATCTGGAAATGATTTTTGTATATGGTGTGAGGTAGGTATCTAAGTGTCTTTTTTAAATGAATAGTTCATTGTCCCAACACTTTAATTACTAACCCATCATTTCATATATTAAACACTAGTATTTATCCATGGTTCTGCTTCCAGGCTTTCTATTTGGTTACACTAATATATTGTCTATCCTTATGCTAAACTCAGAGTGTTCATTACATAGTGCAATCAAATATTTTACTTATCTGATGAAACAAATCCCCATCATTGTTCTAGTTCAACAAATCTTTAATTAAGCAATCAGTACTCTGGATAAAGTTGGGATTCATTTTTTCAGTTCCCATATCGCATTCCATTGGGACGTTTTAAATTTATATTGCGCTGAAGTTTGAAATTATATTTGAAGAATGAATGAGAGGCTTATCCCACCAAACCTTCTTATTGAAGATGATGATATAACTGTGTCTAAGTGGGTCGTCTCTTGTGTTCTTCTGCCTAAACAGACCTATACATCTAAAGCTGAGTTATGTCTCAGAGTTTAAGCCCTTTCTTGATACTCTACAGTTTTATTTTCCAATTCCATTTTGAGTTACTATGGTATTGTTAGGTGCAGTTTGTCTATTGTGTTTCTATATGGATATCTCACGGAGCTACAATAGTTTCAATTTCTTTTTAGTTAGTTGTTTTTAATAATATGCTATTTTCAGACAGCAATTTTGATTCTTCTGTTCCAACATTTTATTATATATTTATTTTAAACATAAATATTTTATTAATTCTTTGAGAACTCTTCATACCATCTGTTATGATCATATTTATGCCCGACTCCTCTCTGTAACTCCTTCCAGATATATCCCAGCTCCAAAATCCACAAACTTTGTGACCTCCTTTTCAAAATGTAGTAACTCATAGACTTGACTTTGTTCTGGCTGTGTGGCCATCCACTGAAGTGTGGTTGACCTATCTTAGGAGAAGACTGTCCCTCCCCTAGAAACCGTAAAATCTCCCTAACACCTCAGTCAGGGGTTGGGTCTCATGGCCTCCTCTCCCCTCCATGCTAGGATGCTAATGCTTGTGCAGCAACTGCAGCAGCTGTGAGTTCAGGACCGCATCGTTCCTGTGATGTCCAGAAGACACTGTTTTTGCTCTGGTCCTCTCTGACCTCTGGCTCATACCATCTCTCCTTCCCTTCTTCTTTGTTTTCCCTGAGCCTTGAGGAAGGGGTGTGATACAGATGTCCCATTTGTGGCTGGACTCTCACAAGCACTTATTCTCTGCAGGTTGACCAGTTGTTAGTTTCTGTGTTAAGCACCATTGGCTGCATAAGGAGACTTTCCTGATGAGGTCTGAGAGTTGCACTAATCTAGGCATAGAAAGTTATGTATTTAGAAGTCAGTTTGGATACTGTGTCCATTTAACAAAATAATTACTTTGTTACATTGCCTTGGATTTCCTGGACAGCTTTGCAAAATCAAGGAAAGAATGTCCTTTCTGTTCTAAGGTTTTTCAGGCACTGTGATAGTTAACCTGTTACTTAAAAGAAGCTTTCTTCTTTACTCATAGATTAAGGATTTCAACCAGGAAACAATAACTTTAGTATCTTTTGAAAGAATGCTTTTTCTTTATTTACTTTTTAGTTAGGCAAATGGAATAGTAGATTTCCTAAGTTGTTTTTCTTGTCGTATATTTTGAATATAATACAATAAGTTATTCATATTTGGCATTTATATTTAGGGCAGAGATATCTCTATCAGTACATATAGATACAATCTTTTTATCTGTATTTATATATTTGAGGTTCTATGTTGTTCGACCATTTCTGCCTTTAGACAAATTTAAACCACAGAGAATGGTTTGAGAAAGTATCTATGCTTTTTACACTGGAAAAATACAGGTCAGGAAACCTAGTAGAATTCACAAACAAGACCATCTTTTTGTTTTCTTTACACGTGTATTTTATTTGCTGTAAATTTAATATTTTGTTCTCAAATTTTCTACATTTTCAGATTTTCACTAATATTTTTAGGTAAATCAGTCACTGAACTTGTATTTTAGGAATTACTGTTTTTAATTTTAGCATTTTACAGTTTTCTCTTCTACATTGTTTATTAACATGGCCAGTGATTTTTATGACTTTGGAAGGCAAGCAATTCATTATGTAGATCAAGTGAGAGTTTTGTCTTTTTCATCTCTGTTTGTTTGGGCGCTGTTTTGATTTATACCAAATCAGTTTCATTTTCAAATTTTGTTTTTATTGTTTATTTATTTTTATTCTCTTTCTATATTTTTATAGGGCCCACTTCCCTTTAAAACTGAATCTTTTCTTAGTATAGTTATATAAAGCTACTCAAATTCTACTTAATTTTTCTAAGGATTACCCCAATTTTTTCATATGGTTCAATGGTAAGATTCTAGTTTATGCTCTAAAAATAGTTTTAAATATTGTTTTCACCAAATAGCATTTTAGATGCTCCCAGTGAACCTTTTAATAGATTAATCCTTTGTTGTTATTTCCGGTTTGCTTTATTTTGTAAGGGAGATGTTTCTTGTTCTTATAATGGACTTAGTTTTCCTTTGAAATTTCAGATGTGTTTGAGGTTTAATATGTGGTTGGAGTTTAGAATTAAAAATAATTTTAGTGTGTATTAGTTTTCCATTGTGGTGGCTTCATTGGTTTTTAAGTCTTATAATATTTTGTTCTTTACAATTGTAAAGATCTCTGTGTATTTCACGTAATACTATTGTAGTACCTGTGAACACAAGTTCAAGATTAACATAATGTTGGATTTTTTTCAACTTTATATATAATAGTCAATTGAAATAAACATGACATAAGCCTTTTTAATTGTAAATTGCTGACATTCAGGGTTTCTCAACTTCATATGAAAGAGAATACGAAATGTCTAAAAAGAAATTAATAAAGGAAATTTAATTGGCCATACACATCTGCATATTCATCTATATGAAATGCATGCTTGTGTATGCGCATATGCACATATATGGCTGATTATATTTCACTTTTATCACATGTACTCTCATTGTTTTATTTTCAGTATTTTGTAATTTTGTTTTATGTACAGCTTTTCTAAATAAGGTAAACCTTTATTTTTAATCGAAAATTTTCTTCCCGAGTTAGAGGCAGTAATAACCCGCTTATACTATCTACAGAGTTTTATACTTCTCTTCCATTTTGTAATCTTTGTTCATTATTGCGGTTCTCCCTGTTTGTGGTGTCTTTTGTAAGATGGAAGATTTCCCTGCCTGATACAGGCTGGGAAGCTGTATGTAGTATTTTTTTTTTTTTATTCTTCTGGAAGCTGCTTTAAGTTTTTCACAAGCTCAGTTAAGTGTGAATTGTTGTGATCAATAATTGATTGGTATCTATAAGTGTTCTTTCTTCTCTCTTAATGATAAAGTCTTTATTGGGCTTTTAATTATTTCTGTATCGACTCTTCTCTGCACTTACAGTTAAAATCATGTGGAAATTTCATGCCCCATAATGAGCTGAGCAGCAGCAGCGGTGGTACTGTTAAGATTATTGGTGATATTACTTACTCCATGCTTCTATTTTATAGGAAGCCCTTATTAGTTACTGTATTACCTTTAGTCACCAATTTAGCAAGCGTTATTCAGATTTACATTGCATTGTTGTGGTCTGTTTGCTCTGTGGTTGTGGAATTCAAGCCATTGCGTTTCGCGCACACCTTTTCTTCTGTTCTTCTCAAACCATCCTTTAGCAATTCCTGGTGATTTTGTTTGTGCTTCGTTTTCTTTGAAGGCCTGTGTGTAGGGAAGGGTCCTGGTCTTTGTTTCTCAGGCGGGAGTATCTTGCCTTGTCTTTACAGTCAATGTGAGAGTAGACTGATTGCAGAAATCCCAGGAGACAGGTGGCTTTTTCGGTTTCTCCTGAGACATTTCCAGTGGAATAGACGCACACTATCTGTCCTTTTAGATAGAAGGTTTTCACCTCCTTAGTCATCCACTTCCCAGTGCTCATTGTTAATGCCCATCCAACCGGTCCATCAGGGAAAGATGTTCGTGTTCGCAGTTTACTGGGCCACACAACACAGAATTCCTTCCTTTTCAAACCAACAGCAAGCACTTTCATAACAAATTTCACCTGTTAATCCAACTTCTGACATTCTGTTTGGTAACAATGCAGTTCATGCCTGAGTCTTGAAACATGTTGTGAACTTTCTTTCATGTGGGCTAGTATCTCTAACCCACTGGGTAGTGGATATTTATGTAGAGTTTCCCCCCTCAGTCATAACCTAAATGTCTGACCCTCTCAGTCACTTTCTCTTACCCTTGACTCTCATGGGTAAACACACTAGTAGTGTCTCTTGAGGCTGATTTTAAAGACCATATCCTCTGTGTTGTAGCTTACCAAGCATTTGAAGACTCTTCTTTGTCTTCACCCAATCTCTTAGGGGCATCTTGAAGTCTCTATCCTGTTCACATGAAGCACAGATCCTATGTTGTGATGAAAAATTTAAGTGAGAGCAGAAATTAAGAATCTACAGATTAGCTGTCTGTAGTGAATATTTGTCCTTTGATTACCTTTGTCAAGGGGGCTAACTCAATGCCTGTGGCCACTCTGATGCCTGGAGCACGCACCATGATTCTCCTGGCTTCCTCCCAGAGTTGTCTTTAAGGGAGATTTTAAGATTTTATTCTAGCACCGGGCTCTTAGGTCTCTCTCCCTTCAGATCACCGTTTAGTTCCCATGCTCAGTGTTAAGAAGTCTGCCTTCTTCCCTTAGGTCTGACCTATCGCTGCTTTCAGTATGCTGTTCAGTGATGTGAGCATCTCTATTCACCTATGAGTTCAGATTACCTAAAGCATGACCACGTTAGGATACAATGCATGGAGGGTGCATTTATATAAGAAAGGTAGAGACTTCCGGTTGACTTGGTCTATTTGATAACTCTATGTGCCTCTGTCTTTACCCTTTTTAGGTGGGAGGACACACCATGCTCCCCATCCGCTGGATGCCTCCTGAAAGCATCATGTACCGGAAGTTCACCACGGAGAGTGATGTGTGGAGCTTTGGGGTTATCCTGTGGGAGATCTTTACCTATGGGAAGCAACCATGGTTCCAGCTCTCCAACACAGAGGTAACAAAGGGACAGGTCAGGATCCGGTCTGGGAGAAGGCTGATGATAGCTATCATAGGACAGGAATTGCATACAGTGTACAGACAGTGGGCTGTTGCGGGAGCAGAGTGGATGCAGGCAAAATCGGGGGGGAAATCTTAGTGGAGGAAAGTTTGTAACTACAGAAAATGAATATGACTGCCATCAGAGCTTTAAGTCGGAAGTCTACACTGAGGCGTGAGTCGGGCTTCTGTCTATTCTACTACACATAAACAACAACTGCCACAAAATGACAACATTTCACCAAGGGAGAAAATCAAAACAAAGAGCAGCTGTGAGTTTCCTATGGTGCCATCTTGTGGAAACACCTACTGTGTGGTGTGTCTACAGAAGGAGGTCCCCAAAGTTCTGAGTGACCCCAGGCACTGGGAGGCACGGGTCCCCATTTGTCTGAAAAGGTGAAGTTCACATGATTAACAGAGTTGTATGCAGGTGTCCAACTACAGAACAATAATATATTATCATATTTTTGTAATTTCAATTTATAATGAGTTAAGCTAGTAGATGATGCATTTTGACAGTAAATAACGATTGTCAGCAGGTACTTCTCTATGCATCTGTGGTGCAATGACTTGAGAATCTTCACAAAAACACCTCACCTCTTGAGCTTTGGGTCAAAGAAAGGGGGTTATTTGGCATCTTGGAAGAAGCTGTCTGTCATAGGGTACTAGACAAGGAGATGGCTTGGCTTGTGCTTTTAGGAGTTTTCTGTTTTTAAATTATGTATCTTATCTATGTGCAGAACAGAGCCATGTGGACCCAGGAGTTCAGCACAGTCCACAAAGAGTATGGGTGGGACTCCTGTAGTAGCAGATTTACAGAAAATGTCAGCATTTGGTATTCTTTTTGTTTTTTGAAATCGTCACCACTAAGGCCTTTTTGTATTAAAATATCATTTTAATATTCAAGAAAGTATTTTTTTTCTTAAAAGCTATGTTCATTTCCAATCTTCAGTGTCCTGACCATTTGAGCACATTTCAAAGACCACAATGTAAGGCTGGGGATGTGGCTCACTTGGTAGACCATTTGCCTAACATGCAGGATGCCCTTGATCTTCTGTGCTACATATTCAGGCATGGTGACCCCTGCCTGTAATCCCTGAACACAGGAGATGTATGTGGTAAGATCAGGAGTCCAGGTCATCCTTTGCTTCATGTAATTTGAGGATGGCCTAGATCTCATGAGACCTTGCCTGAAAAGAAAATAAGGCATTTCTTTATATCTGTGAGATCTTACTATACAGGTACTCAATGGGACCTGACCTCAATTTCCAAAGTATAACAAACATTTATAGAATAAGGAAAGAGTGTATATAGAAGCTATTTGCTGTGAATTTTATTTAAATTGGTAGTCTTTTCCTGGGGGATGGTACACATATGCATTTGCACCTATAGATACATGAATGTGAACTTACATGCATGCAAATACACACATGCATGCATCTGGGCTCAACCTCCATGGTATTTGGTAACCAAAGAAAGAAGAATCCGTGGATGGGTGTGATGTTGGTGTTAGCAGAACCTTGTCATGGATCCCTAAGATGGGTAGAGTGGCTAATGGGGTGTTTAAACCTCTTTGAAGATGATATAGTGGGGCCCTACCCTTGAAGGCAGGCTTTCTTCCCTCAGCTCCTCCCCTTGCTCTGTCTACAGCAGCAGCTGGGTATAGGCAGTCACTGGTGATGAACTACATAGTGGAAGTTTATAACCTGGCTGGTTCTGCTTTAGAGAAGATGCCAGTGGGTGCCTTCAGTTTAAGCCTAAGCAGCAGCTATTGCAGCTTGACGTAGATCCTTCTTCATGAAGATGGAGAGAATAGAGGTGGAATCTGGGAGAGGTCTGACGCCATGGTAAACACAGCACCTGGAGACTTCCCAGGTTGGCAAAGACACGATCCCAAAGTGCCATCCCAGACTCCATGGTGAGTGTGAATAGTAGGAGCTGGTACAGTGAAGGTCATTCCTGGTCAGTGATGTGAGATACCCAGAAACCCAGGAGAAGGCCCTGTTCTGCAGGATGCAGAGACAGATGGGGGAGGGAGAAGAGGAGGATGAGCAGAAGAGAGGAAGAATGGGAGAGAGGGAGGTTCTTACCCAATGAAATACATGCTAATGGGGAAGAGAAGGCAAGCATTTGCTCAGACACCTGAGTTCAGAAAGTGTTTTGTTCCCTCTTTGAAAAATGCAGAACTTTTAGTGTCAGTAAAGAAATGTCTGACCTCCCAGAAGAGCCAAAGGGGATGTCACGAGTTGATACAATGCAGTGTTCCAGATGGAATCCTGGGATAGCAAAAAAAAAAAAAAAAAAAAAAAAAAAGGTTAAAAACGAAGGCAATGTGGGTAAACAATGGCATCTGGCTAATAATGGATTAGCAAAATGCAGTGTGTAATATGCTAATAGCAGGCAGATGGCAGATCATAATAGAAACCATATATACTTTTCGCGACTTTTCTTTAAACACGACGTTTTTAAAACAGAGTTTATATTCTTGCTATTGTGAATAATGCAGCCGTAAACACAAGCGTGCGAACGTCTGCGGTAGGATGTAAGTTCTTTAGGTATATATACCCGGGAGCAGAGCGGATGGGTCGTGTGATAGCACTGCTTCTAACTACTTGAGACACGCCCATGCTGAGGTTTCAAGCCGGGCTTCCTATGTTTGTAGTCATGTGTACACATAAGAGTGAGCGTGGGATTAGGTTATGAAACCAGAAGGTAGGTGATGGCAAGAGAAGAAGAGGCCCTGGGGGACAACTACGGGAGGGACAATAGGACACATGAGATGTGAGAGCGGAAAGGATGCTATGGAGGTGGAGGAAGTATAAAAAGTGGTATCAAGGGGGGGGGGACGGAAAATGACAGGAAGAGAATAAATGCAACCAAATAAAACCAAAATGCCAGAATGAAGATTAATACTGCGTTTTCTAATTAGAAAAGTAAAGTCTAGTGTTAAAATTAAGGAAAAGATGGGGAAATGGGGCCTTAGAGTGGGAATACACTCTAGAGTACAAGATACTTACGTTAAAATGTCCTTATGTAACACAGTACCGTGTAGAGTGGATACAAACCAATGGGAAAATAAATACTTCTTTTAAAATGTACCTGGACTGAGAGTGTTGATAATTAGTACAAAAATTGCCTGTTCCTCGGGCCCTGCGTTCAATTCCCAGCATTTCAAAGAAAATGCCTTTGAGTAATTGGGATTAAACTGTAAAGAACATACCTGGGTACATCTGAAGCCATCCCTTTGGTACAGCGCGGTTTTTCTCGTTGCATTTGCTCCTGCTGGAAATCCAGACCCCAGTCTTCCAGGACAAGGGTGATGAGGTCCCTGGAGGTTAACTGACTTGAACTGGCTGGCCCACCCAAGGAGTGGTGACTCTGGTAGCTCACAAAGAGCCGTGGGCAGCTGAGGAAAGCTGGGAGCAGGGAAGAGCACTGATTGGTTGCCAAATGGTCAGCCCTGAAAACATGCATTCAAGTGATGGTATTTGGACTGAGAAGGTTATATTTAAGAATAAATATGCATATATGTATACATTTGTATTATATGTACATAATAACAATAAAAGGAGAAAAAATGAGTTTGAATGAGATTGGGGAGAGGTATATGGGAGTTTTGGAGGGAGGAAAGGGAAGGAATAAATGCTACAATTATTGTAGGATCTCAAAAATAATTTTAAAAATGAATATCAATGAAATACTTTACAAAACACCTGCACAGGCTTAGAAGAAAAGCAGTCCTGCCTCCTACCCAGACATCAACCTGTGCATATGGCCATGATGAGTTAAGTTGGTGTCTGTTGCTAAGTAGGAGTCCCAAGACCAAGGGTGAGCTTTGCATGAATTTCTGGATATAACCTCTCTGTTCTTGCTTTCTCAGGTCATTGAGTGCATCACCCAAGGCCGCGTCTTGGAGAGACCCCGAGTCTGCCCAAAAGAGGTATATGACGTCATGCTGGGGTGCTGGCAGAGGGAGCCTCAACAGCGGCTGAATATTAAGGATATCTTCAAAATCCTCCAGGCTTTGGGGAAGGCCACCCCAATCTACCTGGACATCCTCGGCTAGTAGGACTGGTGGCCAAGCATTTATACTCTGTTGCCTCCTCTCTCCCTGCCTCATATCCACTTTCTCCTCATCTCAACTCCTTTCTTCCATCTTTGACTGAAATGAACATCTTCATATAAATTCAAGTGCCTGCTACACATACAACACTGAATTTAAAAAAAACAAAAGAAAGAAACCCTGTAAGGCAGTTTGACATATATATTTATATATATACATAACTATCTATCTATCTATATCTACAAAAAATTACCTTCTCTAATACATAGAGACGCTGCTGATACAGAAAACCATAAGACATTAACAACTGAGAAACATTTTAAATATTATTATTAACACAAATGAAATTCCCTTGACTTAAGCTGTGGCCATGCTTCTTCAGCTCTGACTTTCCAGAGCTCTCCGTCTTGACCGGCAGAGAGGGAGGATGGGAGGAAGGCATGATGACGCACAATCATCCATGCGCATGCGCGACCCATTGGCAGGGCTTGGCAAGGAAACAATTCTGGAAGTCCAGGCCCTTTGGAAACATCTCCGGCCTGCCTTGACCTTCGCCTCCAC
The DNA here is from genome assembly GCF_014885135.2 of Alexandromys fortis. Taxonomy (NCBI): domain Eukaryota; kingdom Metazoa; phylum Chordata; class Mammalia; order Rodentia; family Cricetidae; genus Alexandromys; species Alexandromys fortis. The sequence continues at coordinate 5,485,323 of NW_026067965.1, forward strand.
TCTCCTCCCCTTTTCCTCTTTGGGGGCAGTTTTCTAATTTTTTTCCATTCTACAAATATATAGTCCTGATGCTTTTGGGAATCAGCGATGACACCTACGAGTAACTACTGAACAAAAGCCAACACCAGATCCTAAGAGAGCAAAGCCATCCACGGCCCGGTTAAACGCCGAGCAAGTCAGTGCTGGGGGGACTCCGGGAAGAGCAAACCCCAGCCTTCTGGATGTAAATCACGCTCAAGTTCCTTACTGGGTTTGAAGAGCTTCGATCCTCTGAACCTGAAGAACTGGATTTAAATTGGTGTATTTAAAGACTCGAACCAAGGAAGTAAAAACAGCTGAGAATCCTATCAAGGCACCACTACTCATCTTTCCACCACTGGGAAGACTCTTTGGCCTGTCCTTGCCTTTTCAGGCCCTTGGGGAGTTGGGAGGTTTAGAGTCTGCGTTCTCTGGGGTCATCTCTTCATGTGGACACAGAGGCTTCGGGGCTCTGGGATTTGCTTATTTGCTTGTAGATCATAATTAGGCGTCCCCGTGGGTCTTATTTTCTTATCTCGCTTTCCCCACATCCCGAGGTTCTCTCGAGTCCTGGGTAAACCCCATTGCCAGGGAAGGAATCCAGCCGAGAGCCTGAGGCATGTGTGTTTCGAGGAGCCAGACACTGGCATTGGCAAAAGCCAGCAGAGAATCTACTTGGCACCTGCGTTGGGCCCTTGGCATTCTCCTCACGTTTTAAGCCCTTGGAAGGATTGATGCATCTGCCTTTGAGCTGTTGCGAAAAAAGGCAGGGACTGAGAAATGGCTCTGTGGGCTGGGTGCGTGTTGGGGGGGCGAGGGGAGGGGGCAGGGTGGTGACTGAAGCTTCTCTGGAAGCTGTTCAATGAATGAGTGGCCAGTGCCGCAATTTTGCCATCCTAATGAGGACCAAGTGCTGACCAGGAAGTGAGAATGAAGCATCTGGTCTGGGGCCTGTCCCCTAAGCCCCCAGCTCCAGGGAGAATCGCTGCCTTCCCAACTGTGTTGCTGAGGATGGCAAAAGAGGCAGGCGATCTCTGGACAGCTCTCACACAGAATGAAACGCCCCCAGGAGCCGCACCGAGCCATCTTGCTGGGGAGGAGGGGATGTGCCCCTCCTAGGGTACCCGTCTCTCCACCTCATCCCAAGCACAGAACTACCTAACAGACATTTTCTTACCAGAAGCTCCCAGGAACCGCCGAGATACCGTTCCTTGCCAGCTGAAAAACTCTGCAGCCTAGATATCCCGACCAGTCAAAGGCAGCTGAAGTATGGGCAACTCCATGGCGGGTTTAGGACTGGATTACGTGTTTGTGATTTTACTTTTCTTTTCTTTTTTAAATACCAACAAATGTTTTTTATTCAACTAGAAAAGAGCTGTGCTCAGATTGTAGCCATGGTTGGGATTCAGGGATGAGCAAGCCTGCTCAGCTGGACTGGGGAGAGAGCTGGGTCAACTAGGAATTCAATGTGGAACTTCTTATTCCACTGGGTGCCCAGCCCCTGAAGTTGTCAGGGAGAGGCTCTTTGGATTGATCCCTTCAAAAAAGAACCCTTTGCTGTCCTGTGGCAATGACTTCTCTTATTACGCCTTGATTCAGTCCACCTGAGGCCTTGGTCTCTGCTGGGGATGTGAGCGCTGGGTGGTAGTTTCGATCCCAGTTTTTATCCTGTAGCCAAAGGGGAGACATTCCCAGCAAGGGATGACTGGGGGTGGGAGCTGAGGAGAAAGGGATTCCTAGTTAGAGGGATGCTCCGTGGTGAGCAGGGGTTGCTGGAAGAAGTGGAGGTCTGGTGTTTAGAGCCTGTGTGGAAAAGCTGGGAGAAATGACAAGGCGGAAGTTGATCGAGGGTCCTTGTGCTACTTCCGGGAGCTTCCGCACTGGCAGCCGGGGTACCTCCTCTCCACATCCTCCACTATCAGCCGCCTGTGTGTCAGTAAGTGAGAGAAGGGGCAGTGGAGTTAGGAGGGGTGCAGAACGGGGTCAACCTTCTTCCTATCCCGGCGACCTCTCTGTGTCCAGGAGATTTTCCATGGGAACCTTGGAAGGTGGAGAAAGGGCTTGCGGCTGCTTCCGAGGGTAAGGACACGCAGAACAGGCTTTGGATAGTGACGGCTCTGGGGTGTGCAGAGCGTCTTACTCCTCTGTGCCGGCACAGAACGCATACGACTCACTTCACTGTGCCATGTTTTCCTTATGTGGAGAGTAAGGGGGGGGGCCTGGTTATGCCCCCATCCTATTCTAGCTCTCAATCTTTAGCTCCTAACAGCACGGAATCACTGTGCCATTTTTTCCTCTTAGCATCGCTCTGGAATGCCTAGAAAATCCTCCTTTGGCCTAGTGCGAGCAGAAGGCAGTTGTCTCTGAGGACGCACTGTACTTGGGCTGAGGTTGGTTCCAGCAAGTCAGTCTGATCCTCCTCTTCCTCCCTTGTCAAAACATGCATGAGTCTAAAGTGTCTGAGACTACTTTAGCTTGGGGTGGAGGGGACATTCTCTCATTCCCCACCCCAGCCTTCCCCTATACCAGAAAATTGTTATTGATGGTTTATTTATTTATTTATTATTTATTTATTTTTAAAGAGTCTAATGTGGTCTGATGAGTCTAGAATTGACATCCCATAAGCCCATGTAGCTGCTGCCACCTGCTCCATCCTGCTTCCTACTTAAATGCGTCTACCCCATGCCAAATTGATTTAGTACTTAGCTTGAAGTCAACTGCACTGTGAATGCTCATGAATGGTCCGGGGAACCCATGCTTTATCTCTGTGCCCTGCCCTGCTACCTGGACCTCCCCTTAACGGACAAAGAATGACGTGGCTATCCACTGTAGAGTTGGGAGTCATGGCCACGGTTCCTTTTAGTTATGTGCTCTGGCCAAGAGCCTGATGCTCCTTTCTGATTTCATCTCTGACTAGGAGCGGTTGCCAAGGGGCACTCAGCCTTCACTAGCCAATAGACAAAGGACTTGGGCCCTTCCTCCACTCAGCAGAGCATGCACACATTATTCCCAGAGACAACTTTTCGCCGGAGGCGAAGATCCCTCCATTTTCCCAGGCTTGAGGTGAACAGTGTCGTTCACCTCTGGTGATGCTTACCTTGTGGAACACACTAGTGCAAGTACTTCTGGTGCTAAACACTATATAAATCAGTACCAATGGAAGAGCTTTACAGCAGAAGTGAGGATGAGTGAGCCCTGCCGGAAGAGCACTCAGACAGTGGAAAGACCACTGAGAACCCTGCCTTCGTGCTTGGCTAACCCATGTGATTGTGGCTAAGTCAACATTTAATTATCACTCTCCTCCCCTCCCCCTCCCCGAGATATACAGAGTTAGAACAGATGGGCCCTTAGAATCTACTTCAGTTTGAAAGGCTCTTTTGAGTCCCATCTACTCCTTATTCTCTAAGGTTGTTTGCTAGGAATGAGAGATGAAATGAAAGGCGAGGAGGGAAAGGCAGAAAAGTTGCTCTTGACAAAACTGACCATAAGGGAAAGTAGAGAATATTTTGTGCCTGGTATGTTTGAAGGACACTGGTGCAGGATCTAGGCACACCAGTCAGGAAGTTGAAGTTTGTCTTCTTCAGGAGAAGCTGTGCTTCTCTTCCAGCCTTCTTCCTGACTTCATGTGTCCATATTTCAAGTCGGAAATAGGGAGACAGTCCCATCCACCTCCCGTAAAAAGAAAGTAGTAATCTGGAATCTGGGTCAGAAACCAAGAGATTTTTTTTTTTTTGCACGTACATACTTTCTTCCCATTCTTTTATATCAAGAATAAGGCTGGTGGGATACTTGTTTCCAAAAGCAGCAGTAAAATCTTTATACTTACCTGAGAGTTTTTGCAATCTCTGAAAGGGGAGCATAGAAATATTTGTGGATGATGAGCCAGTGAAATCAGATTCCAGCAGTCCCAGGAGCCACCCTCGAGCATCTCCACAGTGTCTAGTGTGCATCTCCACAGTGTCTAGTGTCTGCTATGGTTGGGCACCAACCTGCTAAAGTGCATAAGGAGTTTACCTCAAAAAAAAAAAAGTCACCGTGAGCTAAGACCTTGTGAGCTGTATGATTTTATTTCTTTAAGATTCCCATTATTTGGTACCAAGTAATGTTTCAACTAGTACTTACCAGGGCTGGAAGGGGAATCAGTGTGGACTTCAGAACCTGTTTGGGCATTGTTCGAATATCACCAAGAAAACATTCCTTTTCAGCTTTAGTCACATGCATGTCATGCACCCTAACGACCCATTTGATGGTGATAGAGTCAGAGAAGTCTCCCTGGAATCAGCAAACCACTTGCAGGTTGGGATTCTCTTTGGCACTGTGTGTTTCTTTTGGAAGGGACCTGCAGAGATACTCAGAAAGGTCCCAAAGTGAAGTTGGTCATCCCCAAGTTTGCTCATCTTCTGCTCCCCACACTAAATTGTGTTAACAGTAACATCTGAGCATCTCAAATATCAGCCCTCCTGGTTTTCTGATAGTTCACCATGCCTTTCCACTTATGTGTTGTTTGGGATTTAGTACTGGAGATGCCAGCAAGGCAGATAAAGCCTCTCCCAGGAGGGTCAGACAAGAGACGACCTGAGAGGATGGAGTCTGTCATGCTCTCTGATAGGCACGGGTAATGGTGGTGGAGGTAGTGACTCTTTGCGTCAGTGCACAGGGACTTGCATCTTGGCTTTTGAACAGGACTTCTGTTTGTCTGATGCATTCTCTCCAAACACTGTGTGTGCGTGCATGCACGTGCGCAGTCCATGCAACAAGTTTCTGATGTGCCAACTGAGGCTCCTTTCTGTGAGATCTGCAGAGGTATGGGCTCCACTTGAGAGAACTTGGAATTCCTCTTTCCTTTCCTTTCCTTTCCTTTCCTTTCCTTTCCTTTCCTTTCCTTTCCTTTCCTTTCCTTTCCTTTCCTTTCCTTTCCTTTCCTTTCCTTCTTGTTAGCAATATTAAATTGCATAAAACCATGGGTTTCCTTATGACACTTTCAATATGTGAGTACCGGATTCCTCTCCATAGGCAGAGAATTCAGATTGCCCTTCCTGTGGGCAGCTAGGTTCCAACTTTTAAACCAGGACCGATTTGACATTTGCCATAAGAATTATGTCTTAAACCAGCAAGCAAAGTTCCCTCTTTAGTAAGAACATAAATTCTATTAATGATTTTTCCCCTAAATCATCCAGGTATTTATTGGATCTCCAAGCACAGAGTTCTCAAGAGAAATTTAAAGTCCTCAAAGTAGATGTTTCTTATAGAAGGTGAATTGTGATAACACAGAAGACAAGGAGCCTACGGAACTCCTACTTCTGAGGAGCTCCCAGGCATTTAGGTACGGCTTTCGTTTAGTATCTCTGAGAGGATTCAGTTTCTTCTCATTTTAGGCAGTCAAGGATTCAGACCTCTTTCCTGCAATAGGAAAGGTAGTGTGGGCACACAGCTCCGCACTGTGTAGTCTAGCATTCCTTTGGATCCCCTCAAAGGAGTGAGAAATCACACACTCAAATCCAAATCTGGTATCTATCATTTCATTTAAGAAGCATTTATGGGAGTGTTCCTTTAAAAAGAAACTAAGTTTTTATACTATCTGGAGTAGTAGGACCTATTCAGTTTCTCCCATTGGAGATTAGCCCATGTTCTGTCTCTATTTCAAAGCTGCCTGACGCTTACCTGGTACCCTTGAAGCTACTTCTGGACAGGAAGAAAAAGCCTGATCCAGGTAGCTTGATTTCTGCAACCCACAGTAGAGGAGTACGTTTCAGTCAAGATTTTCTTCTTTCTGCTTTTTCATTTCCCCCTTTTTTTCTTGGTTCACATTCTCTGGTTTCTGTGGGATGGAGGATCTGGCATCTGAAACTCTGTGAAAGTCTTAATAAGAGGTGAATCCCAGGACCACAAACAGTTTGGACTTCAAACAGTGAGAAAATTGGCGCTGAATGATTCGGCACACAAAGCAGAAAACTTTCATTTCCTGCAGGCAGGATGGAATTGACTGTTATATTAAGACTTCTGAAGGAGCCCTGCCCTGGAGTAATTTCAGTGCTGTCAGACAATGTTGACATCTAGATTAACCTCTGTTCAGTGGATTTGACCGTGCAGCTCATTGAGATGCATGTGGCGTGTCCCTGTAAATCCCATCTGAAACCCTCGGTGGCCCACCCACAGCCACCCCCTTTCCTGTCTCCGCCTACTGATCTCACAGTCCATGAACTTTTAGCTTATGGGAGCAAAGGCACTGATGCTGGGGTCTGACCCTCAGAGAGGGAGTTTTGACCTTTCTGAGTCCTGTTTGCTGCTTGGTCAGAGTGACAGTGCTTGTCACTGTATTGGCTTTTCCCCAGAGGAGACTGCAAATCAAGGCATGAAAGCCGCTCCACCGATGATGAACAGTTTTATGGCCAATCTCAAAGTAAAATGGTCTGCAGAGGAGTCAAGGGCCCAGAGTTGGTCCCTAAGTGTGCCTCCAGTCTTTCAGCTTTTAAGAAAACAGCAGACGCAAACAAGGTCATGACTGCAGATGAGGTGGGTGGGATCTGATGGCTGGAAGGGCTTGTCCTCTATACAGGTGCTTCCTCTGGACCTTTTAATAAAGGCAGTGCAGGCTTCTACTCACTCGGCTGGGATAGTGCTTTCTAGGACATGGTATGATGCCATACTGAGATCCCATAGTCAGATGAAACCTTTCGTGGAAGATGGCCCACACCAAAAGCACATACATGCATCTCATGCATCAAAAATTCTGAAAAGGGACCTTCAGCTTGGCCCCAGCTACCTCCAGATTCTGCAAAGCTACTCAACATAATCCCAGGCATTTCTGAAAACACGGATCAGGATTTGTGAATTGACCCTGCCCAAATCTGAAGAACAAATTTCTCTGCCGAGTTGTTGAATCTGACTCTCCTTCAAATTATTTTTCCTTCTTTGCTTCTTTAGTAGCAGGAGTCTCTTTGTATATTCTCAGATATTTCTTTAGGAGAATTGAAAGTTCTGAGTCAAGGACATTGTGTTTATTGACTAAGAAAATAGATTTCTGGGCTGAGTGATGCAACAGCTACACAGAGGGAATCTTGATGACTTTATTTAAAAGCAATGATCAGAGTTGTGGCTTTTTCCTGCCTTCTCAAACCGATAGAGAACAAATCATATTCATCTTTATGTTATTTATGACGTTTATTCACTTCCACATATGAGCAAGTGCATGCTTGCAAATGCCTGCATAGTTCTATTGCATAGAGACCCCATTTGTGTTGCTCTCATTGATCTCAGCATGTGTGCACAAATGAACGCAGCACACGGGTGCTTTTCTTTACTGTAGCTCATCATTGTTTATATTAGCATACAATGATTTTCCATACGATGAGGTTGTTTTATTTTTTATTTTACAAACTTGAGGCTCCTTTGATGGCAAAAGAAAACACCCAAGTTCTGAAATTTTTCATATATAAAGGTAGGCCTCCTCCCTGTCATTTTTTTCAAGATTAAAAAAAAATCAACCAGACTGAGCCTTGATTCTGATTTTCTGTAATTAATTTTCTGGGGAAAGGGGTATCAGATTCATCATAAATATTATGTGTAAAGGTTAAGCAATTACTGGCTCAGTCACTGGATATAAAACTCATGTGTTCTAATTGAACCAGGTGGCATGAAGTCCTTGGGACACGGAAGAGAGCTGAGTTAGAAGCTGGATGGTAGGGTGCTTGGCTTGGCGGCTGAGTGAATATCAGCTCTTGACGAGCAGTAGGCAACCAAGCTGCAGGTTGTGTTCTCTCTCAATCAGCAGTGATGGGGAAAGCTCCTCTGTTCTAAGCTGTTGCTCAGATTAGTTCCTGGTGTAGTATGTCATAGCAGGTATTCCCCGGGAGCATGTTTGCAGACATCCCACTCCAAAGGGCCAGAGGCGTTTGCTCCATATATATGCTCAGTTTCTCATTCCCACTTTCTCTGAATTCCAAATCTTATCTGTTCCCAGTTCCCTACCTCACTGACCTCTTCCAGACTTTAGGAGCTCTAGGCATCTGAGGAAATTCTAGGCGTCTCATCTTCTTAGCCTGAACATGTTGTGATTTAGTCTGGGTTTCTGCGGAAGGAAGCAAACTGCTCTCCCAGCCATCCATCCATCAGCCTCTTTCCAGCTCCGTGGACCAAATGATTAGTGCTCATTAGCGCTTTATCAGTTGCCTTTGCGCGGAGACTCCAGTACAACGGGCCTATTACAAGGCCCCCGTCTGTCTTTTTGCAGTCATCTCCTCCTTCTGGGTTGGTTAGGAAAGGCAAGCCTTCCTACAAACATGTTCTCCTTCACATTTCTGTCTTGTTTCCTGGCTGCTAAACATCCTGGTAAATGGCAACGTACAGTTTTCCTTTTTTTTTTCTTTCTCTAGTCTACTGTGAGTGGGAGGCCATGCCTATTCATGGACCAGAGCTCTGTGTGTCAGCCAACGTTTATCCATCCTTGGAACATTTAAAAGGGCGACTCTCAGATTTGGTGTGGTGGCTCTAAACAGGGTTGTACCTTAAGAAACAAACTGGATTGACAAACCGTGTGATGGTGATCGAGAGGTCAGCTGAGGGTCTGAGAGGCCAGTCCTTCTATTCCAAAGCCATTTGACATCAGCAGAAGCTATGACTGTACCAGCAACTGTTCTTACAGTCACAAACATCCTCATTCACTAGTCACAATAAAGCCACTGTGTCTGACACAACCACTTATTTATTTAATTATTTTCATTAGCTGGAGAGATTCTAAGAGCACTGGCTACAGTTCCGGATGAGCTGGAGTCGAGTCCCAGCACCCGCATGGGCACTCACCACCATCTGTAAATCCGGTTCCAGGGGATCTGACGCCCTCTTCTGGCCTCCACAGGCATCAGGCATACACGTAGGCAAAACACTCACACACTTTAAGAACCATCATTTTCCTCTCATAACTCTAGGCAGTTTAAGCATGCTTTTTCTTGGTTTCTACTAATATCTTCGTTGTGATTCCCAGGTTTTTAATTGTTTTATCTGCATTTCCTTAGGAAAGAGTTGGTCTCTTTTGAGTTATCTCTATGAAGAAATGTCAAGACAGATGGAAAGGGGGGGGAGAGCAATGGAACTGAAAGGTAGAGGTCATAAGACTCCTTCTTTCTTTCTGATCAGCCTCTTCCTCTGTAAAAGTTCTGCTAACAGCCCCTGCCATTCACCGAGGATTGCCATGAGCAATAGTCAGTCCTCAGTGAAGGCCCCATGGCTGGGAAAGCCCACTCTTTGGACAGCAGGTGCTCTCATGGTGTTGAAACATTTGACTTGTACTGTGTTTGAGGTGCACCTTCCTTGTTCCCTCCTGAGGTTGGTTTCTAGAGAGTTAGTTATTAACCTTTTTCCCACTTTGAATCGCCAGCGCATACACAGTAATGGAAAATACCTCGTAATTCTACCAGAAGAAAGGGATTTTTTTTTTTTTACCCACTTAGCAGGGGTGAGTTGTAGATTTCATTTTCTGGCATGGAACCCTGGACATCTTGAAGCCAAAATAGCATCTCCTCTGCTTTAACTCCTTACCAACTCCTTGCTGATTTGAAGAGGTGATGTGGATTCAGGATAATGCCTAAGAAAGTAAGGTTGCTTGATTTAAACTGGATACTAAAACTGATCTTGCAGGGAGATTGAAAGTGATAATGATTTTGAACCTTGCTAGGGACCGTGGTCCCCACAAGGGAAAGGTGGGGATAATCAGAAGATGGAGGAAGCGATCCCAGTGAAGACCAAATTCCAGGCCTCATTTTCAATGTCCCAGAGCACAATAGAGATGTTCCAGAGGGACTCCTGCTGAGCGACGTGTCTGGCTGAAAATGAAACCCTAGACAACAAATCATGGGGCCAGATTGCCAAGGTTACAGCAGTGAAGTCATTTACAGTCTCTAAAAAAACTGCCCCAGGTGTCTGTGATGCCAAGTGCTATTTTAAGTCCCTTGCCACAAAGACTACTTGGAAAGTGAAATCTTTCAAATGTTATTTCCCTTCAATTTTCAAGTAGCCATCAGGTGTGATATGTCTGACAAAATGTTGTCTGTGTGTTGTGAAAGGATGCTGACCACTCATGAGAAAAAAGCAGAATGAAGCCGAGTACCAAGCATCCTGAGAAACTCATAGTGTTTCACGGAAGCTCGGATGCTCACAGCTTCTCTTTTCTTTTGACCTTGGGCTCGTTGTTTGCTTTTCTGGATGCAGGAAAGCAGCACTTTTCCCCTAGACTTCTGTCTGAGTGATCTGAGTGATTTTTTTTCCCGCCATTGTCTGTCCGGAAGAAAGCATTCCAACTTTCTTTGAAATGAGAATCCAAATTGGGATATACTTGTAAATTGTGGTGTGAAATTGAAGGAGGCCAAGTGATTTGTAGTGGTATTTCTTAATTCTCTCAGATAATCTTGAGGACACGGGCTCTTCTGAGCTTTGCTTGAGCCTGCTTGGAACAAGTAGTTTCACAGTGTTGACTTCCTCTAGACACAACTGATAAATTAAAGATCTCAGAGGTATCGTGTGAGAAGTGAATTGATGAACATGGAAAGTTTGAGCTATCTACTAACAGGAACAGGAACTTACTTTAATGATTGTTTTCATTCCCTTCTCCTGAAAGTTTAGTCTTTTGGGGGGCCATTGGGATATTTCTTTTCCAAGGCTAGCGAAGATTGATTATAGTTCATGCCTAAAAGCAAAGGCTCTCTTGAGCCCGTTGGGGTTGGAGGTAACCCCAAATGGCCCATGTTATTTTCTATACCAGCACCACAGCAACAGGAGTCTTCTTGATTATGCGTTTGGACCCTGGTGGTTTGGCACAAGAGATTTGTCAAATTAAAAAGAAAAGAAAGCGAGTTTGGGCAAGAAAATTCTGACTAAATATGAAAGACCAAAAAAAAAAAAAAAAAAGTCAGTGTTGTTCTGCCAACAGACATTCCTGTACTATTTATTCAGTTAAAAAATACATTCTCTTTTCAAGATGAGTTTTGCATTTTGAAGTGTGTGTGTGTGTGTATTACAGAGGTGGGAAACAGGTAGGAAGCTGTTGTTTACACATTTAGATGTTCTCTCAAGCACAGTAAAAGCTCTGTTCAGTTTCTTGAAACAAGACAGTACAATTAGGGTTAGAGAGGAAATAAGGGCCCATGTGTCTGAACAATGTGAAATAGCCTCTAAATATTCCTTTCTGAAACCTTTGGTCATAGCAAATCAAGCCAACCCCATATTTGTTACGATATTAAGGTGAAGCAAGCAACGCCTCTCAGTGCTCTGCCTGTCTGTGCTCCTCCTTCTGAAGGCATGGAATCCCTTATTCATGCCTGGAATTTGGCCAACAGGACTAAAACAATGAAACAATTTAGAGCAAGCCAGCCCGTGTAGATTTTTGGCAAGGCGTTAATTCTTTTTTCACGGGTATTGAATTTGTTTCAGAGCTATATTTTGCTTCAAATGATATTTAAAGAAGAGATTTTTGGAATAACATTTGAGACCTTTCACCTAATATCAGTGGCTGTGAAAGGACAGTTTAGTTTCACAGATAGTTTTTGACTTTGCCCATCCCAGAAGTGTAAATTCTGCTCTGACCAGGCTATCTGTTTTCAGCACCAGGGACAGCAACCATATCCTTCATCTGAGCTCTACTCTGGTGATTGGATTTCCAGACAGGAAGGGACAGATTTTTTTTCCATCACACCCTACCCATTGAACTTGGAAGATTTTAGTCTTAAGTTTATATATATATATATATATCAATCGAGGCATTACTTCTCTAGTTGGAGGTGTGAACCTGGGAGAGAGGAACCAAGAAATGAGACGGACTAAAGTCTCATGCAATAGCCAACTTTATTCAGAGCATCAGACAGTTTATATTCTGAGGGTTATGTCAGCCATAAATAAAGTTCACATGGGTTTAGACTGTATTCAGCCACAAGGACAAATGGTGCTTGGAAACGTCTCTGAATAACAAAAATGAGAAGTGATATGCAATCAGTCTGGGTCAAATCTCTTCCTATTTCCTACGCCTAGAAGGGGCACAAAAGCCCATTCCAAGAACAATCCTTGTCGTGGAGAAACACAGAGTTTACAAGATCTTTGCTATGTTTCCTTGGGGCTATCTCCCAAGCTCTCAAAACCCTCCTCAGACAGCATCATTCATGGACCATGTTCTAACATTAACATCCAGGGATAGCTTTTATTTGTCCCTAAACCTGAGATAGCTGTTTCTGTCATGTTTCTGACCTGCTAACAAAGTATCAACTGTCACAGCCAGGTTTCTCAGCACAGAGATGGGAAAGACTGAGATGCCGGTGATGGGAATACTTTGGGGCACGTATCCCTTCCTTATTAGGCACCCCAAACTCCTACAAGGAGTGCCACTCATTGACAACCTCTTTTTAAAAACGTGAGCATAGTGCTTACAATATACAAGGCCGTGGTTGATAGGTGTGCACCCGGAAGCAGTAATTCACAATGGTGGAGCCGAAGTTATGGCCTCTGAGGACAAAGAAGGGTCTAGCAATACTGTCATCAGGCATTTTAGGAACTTGTGGAAAGATGCTGCTTTGAATCTTGGCATCCAGTTTGTGTCCTTGAGGGCTGTTCCACAGCTGTTTTAGTCTTAGACAATCGTGGTAAGGTGGGAAGTAGCTCCTCGTGGCTTTCCCCAAGCCTGTCCAAAGGGGACACTGGTGGCATTGAGAGTAACAGAAGCACATGTTGTCACAATGCGTTGTGATTGTCCAGTTTTCCTATAGCACAAAAAACATGCTTAGGTGTCACCACAGAAGCAGAGTGTCTTCTGCTGTTTACTTGGCATCTTCCTTGGGGCCCCTCCACGATGGTAACTGAATCTCAGCTCCTTCCTCCTCCTTCAAAGGTGTTATACAAAATCCGTTTTAGCTGCCTCAGAATTATCTAAGGCCTGGTCATGCTATCATTCTTTTTAGCCCCCCTCTCTCCTCTCTGTCTCTTATACACACTTCTTATCCTTTTGTTGTTACTGGTAACAATTCATAGCATTTAATGATGAGAGACCATGCAGATTCCTTTTAAGGACAGAGGAATAGTAGAAGCAGGCAAGAGTCAAGCCTCAGAGGAACAAGTTCAAGTGAACTCTGATGATTTTAACCTTGGGTTGGTCTGGGGAGGAACACATCCCTCCTCATTCCTTGCCTTCTTAAACAGGCTCATTCACGCCCGCACTCGTCACATAAAGGGGACCACAGGATGCCTTTCATGAAGACAGAGTGGGCAATTATTAGAATCTGTTTAAACAGGAAAACTTTGTTTTCTATATTAATCAAGGAATGATCATTGTGCAGAAAAGACCAGCTATAGGAAGGCTTCATAAAAGAACATTTTCTATAAAACGACAAAAGAGCTCCAAACTCATCATTCATGGCATCCCTGACTCTCTGGCAGGCAGAAGGGTGGTCTGAGATGAGCTAACGAACAGGCACCTTTGACGCCTCAGGAGGAACAGGCCAGAACTAAACCCCAGCAAAGTTCTTGTGCTTTTTCTGGAAAAAAAATTCTTAAAAATGTCAAGGGCACATCTAGTTCTGCCTCTTCAGAGGCCTGCTCAGTGCTACTTCTGGGTTCTTAAGGCAAGTGCCCTGTAAACACCAAAGTCTTGTATTTTCCACTCTCTGCCAGCCCTGGCTGCCCCGGGTGGAATGTTTTTCCCTTCCTTCCATGAAAGGGACCCTGTTTTCAGGAGAAGTGTCCTTTATAATCATCCAGCTAAAACTGGAGGTAATTTTTTGCATGAATGGCTTTTTACAGCTAGGTCTAAAGCAGAACAAAACTTGTATTAAACTAAGTGCTACTTTACATATCTTATTTCAAGGGAAATGAAGGATTTATTGTCGTGTAAATGATAGACACCGATTTCTTTCCTACTGGACATTACATGTCCCTTTACCTTTAGGCTGACGTTGTGCAGCCAACTTTCAGAATCTGGAAAATCAGCTGGCTCCTCCCACTTCAGCCCACTAGCAGGAGGACATTGTGTTCCCAGCGAGGAATTTTGCAGATGAAGTTGGGGTGCTGATGCAACTGATTTTCATCCCCCATCCCTAGGCTTTCTGTACTAAATATCTGTAAAGTGATTGTATCTTGTCCGACCCCACGTGTTTGTGTGTATTTCCCACTGTTTGTAAGACTATAGTGGCAATCTGAAGGGTTATTTGTCTTTGTGGAAACTGCTGAACAATGGATGTGGCATAGGGGACACATGTGACGTATGTACCCAACAGTTTTGGGGCCAAGCAAATATACTGGCTGAGTTTGGGAAGTGGGTTGAGCAGCATGGCTTGACTTGGGGGATGTTCAGCAATGGGTAGAGTGTTGGCGAGTTATCGTTAATTGCTGAAGACCTTGATGAAGCAAAGTTAAGATGTACTCACCCAGGTCTTAGGTTGTTCATGGAAATCCCCACTGACCAGTCTTCAGCTTTTATTTTTAGCAGAACTATTCTTTCATAATGCTCACTCTCTTATTCCACGGACTCTTGGGAAGTGCTGATCGTTCTTGCTTCCCATGACTGGATTTCCAAGCTGTTAATATAGCAGACTATGGTGTTAAGTGCTAGGATAAAGTCATAGTTCCCCTTCCTTGAGAAGTCATTCCTTCCATTGTTTTCCTTTCTCCCAGATTAATTCCATTGTCTACGCTAACGTTATTTAGATGTGTGTAAGTATTGGAGAATCAATCTCGTTACAATGATGACTGTGTTTGCCATTGGAGAACAGGTTCACAGTCTTGAGTAAAGCTCTGCCAGGAACTTACCTTTTGTAAAACAGAGCAAAATCAAAACGGAACAAAACCAAGAGTAACTTGATAAGATGGCAAGATGGCCCCAGGGTAGAAAGAGGTGTTCTCAGTTGACACGAAGAGTTGTGTTGGAAAGGCAAGTATTCATCCTTCTAGCCCCGCCCTGCCTCCCTTCCTCCTCAACCTCAGAAGAAAACAGAAACTTATTTTTTTAAACTGTATTAATAATTTATGTTTAATACAAAAGGATGATTTAATGGTATCACCAAAGGTCATTTCTCTCATTGTGCATGTCCTTCACTCTCAACCCCATACACTCATCCCATTCTTCACCCCCACTTCCATCCCAAGGCAAGTGTGTGTCTTCATTAGAACCTATGGGTGTTGGAGTTACATGTGGGGTTAGAGATTTAATACCAGACACTAACAAAAACCAACCATTCTTCACTTCCAAGTGACCATTATTACAAGGAAAACTCTTTTCCTGGTTTTTGTGCAAAATCATTTTATACATATATATGTATATATGTGTGTGTATGTATGGACATATGTATGTATATGCACATGTACATGTATATATGTATATATCCATCTCAATATAAATATATCATATGTGAGAGTTGTAAATACTCCTTGGTCATGCGTCTGTCCTTCTCATAGTATCATATCTTCAATGTTATGTTAACGACTCCATTTATTGATTGATGAGATCATGTGTAGACCTGTATCCTCCTGACATAGTTTATGTAGGGTCTCTTCTCAAATAAAGTATAAAACAAAGATGCCCTCGGTTTATTTGGATTTATTGTGTTGAGTTTAAAGGTGAGTTGAAATTCGGGTAGACCTGAATATGAGAAAACATTAGAGCCACAGCATTGTTGTGAAAGCTACCACCTTGTTTGTTGATACAATGTGAACAGTGGGTTGAGGTGAGTTTGTCAAAGCCTCATACATGTGCTTATGAGTTGAGGCAGGGCCCAAGGAAAGGACTGAATCCCAACAGCTCTAAGTCATGATGAGGATCTATTTTTGCTTTCCTGCAAAGCATATTCAACACCTCCTTTGCAGTCACTGAGGTCACAAATGTGAGGTAAACTGTGTTCTATTCACTCTCCTCTACCCCAGAGACTTTACAACTCTTTTACACAATGACTCAGTGGTCTCTCATGACCCATTCTCAGTAACTTCTCTAGAAGGTACCGATGGGTTGTGGGAAAAGGGTGTGAGGGAGAGACACTGAGCTCACAGAATTCCACTGACCAGAGTTCAATGAGATAAAGAAAATTGCAAGGAAATATTCCTCCTCATTGATACTGCTCACATTTGGGGTAGTGATAATTTTGTTTCTGTGGAGGTCTGTCCTGTTCATCATATAATATTGTCACAAATGCATTTTTATCAGAAGCATTAGTAGCCTTCCTTTTCCTTGCTAAGGGTGTGCTGATGGAAAGTGCCTCCAAACATTTCCAAATGTTCCCTGGGGGTGGGGATTGACCCAACTGAGAGTCGATGGCTTAACTGTTACATCTTTACTATTCATTAATTATTTAATAAGCAAGGAATGAAACCAGGGAATAGGTGGGCCCTGTTAATCCCTTCTGGATCATAGTTTGGCTATACCTCTGGGTAAACTTGTTTCTTTCCTTTAAATAAAATCCCCTTCAAAAATCATCACCAAGAATGCAGTTGTGCTCCCATATTTTCACTGTGGCGAGCAATAAAATTGTCTTCCTCATCTCCATGTATCAAATGTACTTAATCCTAGATAAAGTCAAAGAAGTCTAGATCTTCTATGTCTGGGAAGGCCTTGATCGATAGTATTCAATTACTTTCCCATTGCTAGGATTCTCAAGGAAGCAAAGTCAGAGACAGCCCACTAAATGAAAACATTTTCCAATGCCACAGAACTTGCCCGATAAAGCCATTTCATTAAGACAACATAGTCCTAAAGCATCAGTGTCCTGGTAACAACATAGAGATATAATAGTCTAACAAAGATACTTCAGAAATAGCAAGACTCTCCTGGGCCCTGTGAGAATGAGGACAGCAGATAGGCCTGGAAGGGGCAGATGAGCCACACAAGAGCTGATATCCAAACTGAGGTTTGTGAGATAGTTTTAATTAATCAGTTAGTTAATTTTACAATCCTTCTACTGTTTCCTCATTTTCCTCTCCTCCGTGTCCCTCCTCCCATATCCCTTCTGCCTCTGACTTTATCCACTCCTCTGTTTCTACTCAGAGGAGGGCAGGCCTCCCATGAATATCAACCAGATATGACATACCAAGTTGAAGGCTGAACAAGGTAGTCCGGTATGAGGAATAGAGACCCCAAAAGCTGGCAAAAGAGTCAGACAGCCCCTGCTCATGCCTTTATGAGTCCCACAAGAAGACTAATCTATACAACTGTAAAACATATGCAGAAAGCCTAGGTGAGTCCTATGCAGGCTCCCTCATTGTCGGTTCAGTCTCTGTGAGCCCCTGTGGGCCCAAGATAGCTGACTCTATGGATTTTCTCGTGGTACCATTTACTCCTTTGGCTCCTCCCTTACTTCGGGATTCCCTGAGGTCTGCCCAGTGTTTGGTTGTAGTTGTGGCTGAGTGGTTAAGGCGATGGAGTGACTGAGATCTTGAAATGATACAAGTATGAATACTTAGGACAATTCTTTAGTATTTCGCCGAACAGTATTGGCTCTTTACCAAGGGCCCAGTGATGTCCTTTGATCCTGTTGGGATACTCAAGGTTATCTGGCTATTAACCAGGTAGATATCCTATTTTAGCCTCTTCCCCTCCATCACCAATGTTCTGAATTATTCCCATCACCAGCACAGGGCTCAGCAGAGGGTCTAATTACTGCCCTGCTTGCTGCTTGCTGTGGATCTTCAAGAACCATGGGATGATTTTTAAAACAGCTTAGCGGGGAAAAGACAGCACCTCTGTCAAGTTGTATAAGTCTCATTAGGGCAAGTCGGATGTTGCAGCTGTTGAACGGGCATTTGCAGGAGGAGACCATCTTCTGACTTTATACCATGGGAAGATACTGGGATTCGGGAGAAAGCAGTCCTTGGATGAGTCCAGCTCTTTTGTATTACTGCCTTAGCCACGGCCACCTTCTCCTGAAAAGTTTGAAAGCATTCACATCTTCCTTTGCACATTCATGTTCGAACAGTCTCTGTGGGCTACTAAGGTATAATAGATGGATGGTGCAGAAAAAGCAAGATGCCAAGACATAATAAAGGATTGCTCATATTTAAGTTAAATGTCGGTATTTACCAAGCTCTCCGTTAAGTGTTCCGTGTGAGTTAATCCTTCTAACGGGGTCAGATGCTGACAACGTTTTCATTATATAAATGTATTAATCAGGGATTTCAATAACATGTCCAAACGCTCAGCTAAAGCTGAATCAGAGTTTGAAGCCAGCACTTGGGTTTAACACACATGTTCTTAATCAGCACTCCATACCTCCTGTCCAAAACCACAATGGAGAATTCAGCCTGGAAGAAAAACAAAATGATGAAAAGAACTTGCAGTGGGGAATATGTATCTCTTTTAAAATATCCACCTACCCATCCACCCACCCACCCATCCATCCATCCATCCATCCATCCATCCATCCTTCCATCCAATTCATGTAATTGATTTAGAGATGGATGCAGAGGGGTATGCTAGCACTGGAGATCCAAAAGGCTCGAAGAGCCTTCATCTACATCCTGTCTGCCATCTCTGATCCCCACAGTGTTTCCTTCAGTTAACAAAAGACAACATGAGTTGCTAAGAGCAAGATCATCTGATGTGCAGAGAGGGTAAAGGAAAACAAGGGTTTCTGTCCCACAAGGTGAATGACGAGCGAGCAAACAGTGTTTGATAAGGAGGTTCCCCTAGGCTTGTCCTGGCACAGAGCCACCTTCCCACTCACTATGTCCTTGACATGCACACAATAAGTACTAGAATTTTGGAATATACCTTATGAGAATTCGCTGGAAGCCTTGGCTTTCTCTTGAATTTTATTCCAGGAGAGAAGCCAGAACCCTTCTCGTCAGCCTTCATGCACACATTGACCTAGAGAGAAAGGTATGCCTCAATCCAGGCCTGACAGCCTCAAGTCACCGCCACAGGGACACTGCTCATTTCCTACCTCTGTAACACGCAGCAAACCACAGTCTCCTGCAACATAATGGAAAATCCCAGTGGCAGTTATGTGCAATGGGGCTGATCATAAACATGATTGATGAAGTTAGTTCATTTACTGCCTCCGATGCTAGCCCCAGCTGCCAAGAGTTTGACTGACAATTTCTGTTTATTTATTTCTCACTATATAATATCTGACTTCACATTATAAATTCTTCTGATTGGAATTTCATGGCACCTGCTCTGGTATGTATTGATGGCCTGTTCATCGGGGACTCTGCCATTTTGGAGAACGAGCTGGGCTCTGAGCCCTTGACTGTGTCTGTAATGGTGAGAGTCAGGTCCTGACATCCCCATGAGGGGATGTTGCTGTTACCCCTTATGCCCCATGGTGGACATAAATGTTTTATAAATATGGTGACTTATGGTTGACACTTTGCATGAGTTAAGTAGCAAAAATAGCTGAATTTGACCCCCAGAAACTCTACAAAAAAGCCAGGTATAGTGGCACTTTGCATGAATTAAGTAGCAAAAATAGCTGAATTTGACCCCCAGAAACTCTACAAAAAAGCCAGGTATGGTGGCACATACCCATATTCCAGTGTCGAGGAGGCAGAGCCAGGCAAAGCCCTGAAGCTCAGGCCAGAACTCCTAACCTAAAGTACTCCCTATCCCACAGAGACAGCCTATCTCAAAACAGAAGGTGGAAATTTCCAGAATTGCATCACCTGAGATTGTCTCTGCCTTCCTCAGGCCTTTTCCCTTACTGATACACATATGCAAACACCTGGGTACCCTTACACAAGCATGTACATGCATATACACACATGCACACAAGAAACATTGAAAAACAGGAACAAAAAATTGAAATAAATTGTCATTCAAGCATTGGAAACTGATCTGGAAATGTTACAGGCTGACATGGCAGCTCCAACTGGATCATGACAGCCAGGTCTCCACCATTCTTCCTTCTTTTTCAGTCTTTACCCAATCTCTAGTCTTCTTCCCTTAAGGTAGCTTTTGCAGGGAGAAGAGAGTTTACTCAAGTCTTCTTCAGGTGAGACCACTGCTATGTTTAACTTTCCCTCATTCAACCACAAACAGAGGAGTAAGCGTGAGAAAGCAACTCTGGAATGTCCCAGAGTCTTTTTCACATTAAGTCATGAGAGGTCAAGGGTCGGCGAACAGAGTCTGGGAAAGGCGGCGTGGTGTTTTTCCTTATCTTATAAATGTAATCCTCCACTTAGACATGTCTACTCAGAAAAAAATATTCTGGAAGAAATGGCAATGTTTTTCATGGCTCAGTGTCTCTCCCATCATTTCTCATTTTCTTCAGAGCCATGAGGCTGCTTCCCATCACACTCTTGTTTCTAGCGCCTTCAGCCACTGCCCAGTCTCTGCCCAGCGGCACTCCTGAGCAGCCATTGTCTGATTGGACCCATGTAGTTCACGTGTGGCAAAGTCAAAGAAGATCCATTTAGGCCCCTCAACGCTGTCCCTAAGAATAAAACGATCTTTCCTGGCCCAGTTTGGCACATTAGTCAGGCACCTCAGCAGACCCTCATTGTGTCACTGTAACCCCTTGTTGGGAGATCTGCCTCTGTGTCTTTGCCTTTCTATGCCAAGAGGTTGATGCTTTGCTGGGTTCGGCCTTATTAATTTCTTTTTCAGAGGACACAAAACAATTTGAGGTAGGGGGAAAATGCAAACATACACCAGCCTAATGGCAGAGCAAGTTTTATTTTCACTTCGTATTCCTGTGAGATTTTTTTTTCTTTTAAAGAAAATAGATTACTTCATAGTGCCCTGTTCCCAAAACAAGAAAAAAAATAGTTCTCATTCTCTCCATGTCTTCCTTATCCATTAACCAAGGGGGGAGGGGGGTCTTAGAGAAGTTATTTAACTCCTCTGCATCTCAGTTTTTCTTGCATGGGAAAAGTCCTTTAGTCATAGCTATTGTTAGGAATATAGGGTGATATGAAGATCTGTCCAAAATGTCTAGGGCAAGGTCTTACACTGAAGGCCTGAACAAATGGTAAGGCTCAATTATTATCCTTGGTTGTTATCCTTATCATCGTCATTATCTCCATCACTGTCATAAAATCATCATTATCATCTCTAAAGTGGTCTTGATGACCTACTCTTCTGATAGGAATGTAATGTTCGGTGTCTGGGCTCGGCTACTTTCCGGGAGGTTTTCTGTGAAAAGTTAGACACTCAGGACAATGACAGTACTAACATTGTATTACTGATTTGCGCCTCAGGAGACCAAGTCCTTTTGAGATTCATTAAGTAGAACACAAAAGAAAACACACACAAAAAAACCCTACCTTCCAGACTTTTGCAAGCATTGGTCAGATTATATCTCTTTCATTTTCCCCCAGCCTGGTCACTGTTATTTACCCCTGACTAGCACACAAGGAAAAGGTCACCAGCAGTCACTTATAATGACCCATGCCAGAACTTTCAAAGTAGAATGAGTTTTATAATAGTAAAATGTTGTCAGGCTGCCAGAGTCTGAGCAGTTAAAAGAGACGCTGCAGAAAAGGTAGACGCTACCATTTTAGGTTCATCTGCTGGTGTTTAGGCGAACTGTCTTCCTCCTGTTTTACAAATGAGAACATGGAATCTCAGGGAGGTCAATTAGCTTGCCAAATGGCACCCAAGTGGTAAACGGCAGAGGTGAAAAATGAACCTAGGTTCATCTGCCTCTGAAGCCCACTCTGTTCCCAGGTTGTTTTGCTGCTTTTAGAAACTGACAAAGACTTAGAAGCGCACATCTTTACTATGATCAAACATACAGTACAGTTTGCTGGGGGATATCCTGGACAGAGAGCTATGGGCTGGTTAGACAGATTTTCACAGCGGGGACTCCAGAGCATCACTGGGGAAGAAATGTCTCATTAATTTTCTTCGCAATTGTTTCATCCCGCTGGATGCTGTCAGAAATCTTTAGAGCTACAGCTTCCTTTCCACATGGTGTCTTAGTCGTGAGCTGTGGTATCACCGTGAAACACTGAGAACAAACACAAGAGTCTAGAAAGTCTTGGTAGCAGGTCATCTTATCCCATGGACAAGTGTCTTGTGCCAACACGTTTGCTGGTCTAAAGCTGGGAGCATGGCAACATGTAGAGAGATGCGTGGTGTCACACCTGATGGAGATGCATAATCAACTCCTGAGATGGCTAAGACCTGACCTATGCTATGATCACGCAATGATTATCAGCTGCCTGCATATGCGTGAACCTATGGGCAGTGCCCACCTGGCAGTTCGGGGTTGGCAGCCAGTGCCTATTTAAGGGCTGGGAGAGAATTGCCCAGAGAGAGGGAGAGGAGAGAGAGAGAAGGAGAAGGAGGAGGAGGAGGAGGAGGAGGAGGAGGAGGAGGAGGAGGAGGAGGAGGAGGAGGAGGATTGCTGTGAATAAAGTCCTGAAAACTGCTGCAAGAAGAGCTCCGGGTGTTGCATCATCCTTGCGGGACGAGGGTGGCCGCGACAGCAACAGGTTAGTCTATCCTACTAGACAGAAAGCAGAGCAGACAGGCAACAATTAGATACCTGAACAGTGGCCGCTCTCTGCTAATAAGTCAAGGGAGATAGCTTTTCCTCTCTCTTTTCTCCCCCACCCCTTATTTTATTTTTTTATTTTTATTCATTTATTTTTTTGCATCAAGACAAGAATCATCACTAGGGGGCTTCTGATCCAAAAGCCTGGGTCCAATCCTCTGACAGCCATGATGAAAACTGATTTCTCTCTCACTTTTATCCAGGTATTGAGTTAGAAGGATGTCCCTCCTATGGGGCATTTTTGTAAAAAAGGGCAAGTAAAATGCACACTTTCAGTCCAGAGAAAACAAAGCAAAACAAGGGAATGTTCCCATAAAGGATCCAGGAGCACTTAAAATAAAACAACAAGCAAAACAAAGCAAAGAGAAGCATGCAAGGTAAGCAAGGTAGAGCAACAAGCAGCGAGCGAAAACAAATGAAACCACAGAAGCCAGCAAAAGTGCTGCCCCCAAATTGAATTTAATTTTGGCTGCAGTAGCAATATGGTGAGAGTAGATGAAATAATTGCTTATATACACAGTCATTCAAAAAACTTGGAATTCCACTAGTAATAACAATGTTGAAGATAATAAAAAATATGATTTTGTAATAATATTAACACCATTGTTATTAATATCAGTATATATACACATTAACAAAATGTAGTTTAACATTTTTGTTATTAATGTTCTACTGCATGGTGTCTGTCTTTGACAGGTATTAGGGTGCTCATTTTGAAGATAAATTGTTAAGCTTGGAAAGTTGGGGATTTTATTTGTTTTAAATTGCCAGAACCAGTTACTAAGGCAGAAATTCCAAACCTTTGCACTGTTGGTACCGTGGAAAATATAACTCTTTGTCATGGGAGGTGTCCTGTGTGCACGTGATCTGGCACTAGAGTGTGCCGTTATAAGATGCACAAAGAGTTGTGGCTTTAACACACCAGGGGTGGGCAATGTTCCCTGGTTAGGATGATAAAAAAAAATGCCCTTGGAGACTGTCAGCACCTGTCCCTATCGAGAATTCTCTTCTGTTTTCTCCACCCACTTAATTTTCTGTCCTATGAGGGCCGAGGCAGTTTCTTTATTATTACAAGACCCACCTCCATCAGAGAACTGCTGTGGTGAAGGATGGAGCTTGATTTTCCACCTAGGTCTCCAGGCATTAGAAATCCAAGGGCACCATGCTGCTTCGAAGAGTCATAAATCAAGAGGTGGTTTCTGTCCACGATAGTAAGATTAAGCTGAAGCACAAACAGGCATCTGGGGCATTACCCTATGCTAGGGACTCCAAAGAGTGCTTGTTAGTAACTATGAAGCCTGGGGAGTTGGTGTGGCTTTTAGTCTTCTTCTCTGTGTAATCAACTGATGTTAGCGAAACTGCCAGCTGAAGAAAATGCTGGGCTCTGCAGGTGAGTGACTTGGGGGATCACCACAAAGCGGAGACCCTGCTCGTTAGTGGAGTTCTCAAAGGCAGGGAAGCTCACGTGGCTTTGTCGGTCTCAAGGCTCCATTCTGGCTGGGGATGGATGCGAACACACTTCAAACATGTCTAGTTCATGGCTAGGATATTGGCCAAATAGTCCACCAAAGGATGTGTGCACCCAGCCAAACCCTCTGTAATTCCAGTCCTCTCTGGGTAGTCTTCTTTTGCCTCCTCTTTTTTTCTCAGATGACAGAAAAATTGATAGCAACAAAAACCCAACTGATGTGGGATTCTCTTCTGTGAATATTATTGGTTAATAAAAGAACTGCTTTGGGCCTATAGTAGAGCTATAGGGGAACAGAGCTAGGTGGGGAAAACTAAACAATGCTGGGAGAAAGAATGTGGAGTCAAGGAGAAGCCATGGAGCCCCCACAGGAGACAGATGTGCTGAAACTTTGCTGGTAGGCTACGACCTCGTGGTGATGCACAGAGTAATGGAGATGGGTTAAATTAAGATGTAAGAGCTAGTAAATAAGAAGCTAGAACTAATGGGCTAATCAGTGATTTAAATAATATAGTTTCAATGTGATTATTTGGGATCTAAACTTCCAGGCGGCTGGGAAACAAACAAGTGGCCTCCTCCAACACTCAACCAACAAATTTCTGCTGAGAAACAAAAGTTTCAGATAATCTGGGAAAAGTATCAGAGCAGCCGGTCATTTACTCTGCATGGGAACATATCAAAGATCCTGATTTAACTGTTAAGGTCAAGAATGAGCTCATGAAACAATGCAAAGATGAATATACATTTTCATTTATTTACAGTTGCCATAGCTGAATAGTACAGACTGGATAATTTATAAAGAGTGAAAGTTTGTTCTTCTCATGGTTCTTTAGGTTGATATTCAGGATCAGGAATAAGATAAGATAAGGTCTTTTGTCTTGGTGGAAACTCTGAAGAGTTTCAAGGACCTCACAAAGTTGTACAGAGAAAACTTACCAATAGCTATTGCTCTTCTTAGAAATCCATTAAAGCAACCATGAGTCCTCCATCAATAATAGTATGTAAAAGAACATGATAAATACAATATGTTATTATATATAAAATATATATTATATTATGAAAAAGACAATGGATATGTTGGGTATATAGATAAATTAAAGGAAGAAATACCCTACTTATGTCACATCCAGAGAACCAAATCTAGAAGACAGAGCAGAAATTGGATATGAATGAATTCACAGAACAGAGTGATAATAGAATTTAATAGAAGAGTAATACAGTAGACTGAAGGAGAAAAAACTGTTATATCTAGGAGGTAAGGATACAAAGAACAGAGCCATGTCCCTTCAGGAATAGTAAGTTACTGATAATAAGGGACATAAGGAGCATAGTTGACACTTAAATTACTGATATCTAAGAAGTTCTCAAGGAAACTATTGTATATATGAAACTAGGCACAAGATAAAGATCAAAAGTAATTTGTTTGGGGCGAATTAATGACTCCTAAGAAAAGAGAGCAACAATGTAGTAGAAATATTTGAAGATGCACTAAAAGAAAATTATTCTTATATTTAGGAAGATGTTCATTTGTATGGTGAAAGTTTAAACTATTTTTTAAGAAACAGGGTGACTTTTTCTGCCTCAGGCATCCCATAACATTTAGAAATAAGGAAGGTGGAGCAACCAGAAACAAGAAAGCATCCATCTATCCATTCATTCATGCATCACTCCATTCCTCTGAACATCACTGTACTCTGACTTGGAAAGGTAATAGGATACAGTTAAAAGTGTGGGATGTGTGCAGGCTTTGGTGCTTTACAGACTTGAGAATACATTACACCTTCCCTTTAACTGGAGGTTCAGTAGACAAGTTCCCTAAAGTTAATCTGTGCTTTCTTGATATAGAAAAGAGAACAAACCTATCAGCATGTTGACTTGAGCTTGTGATGATATCACTGAAATAGTACCTTACGTTGGACAACATCAACCCATTCAAGATTCCTTTACTATATTACTACTGATTATCCTTGCCTGCCCATCTATCCACCCACCCATTCATCCATCCATCCATCCATCCATCCATCCATCCATCCATCCATTCCATCCATCCATCCATCCATCCACCCACCCACCCATCCATCCATCATTCCAACCATTCCTCATTCCATCCATCCATCCATCCATCCATCCATCCATCCATCCATCATTCCAACCATTCCTCATTCCATCGACTTCTCATTCCACCCATTCCTCATTCCATCCATCCATCCATCCAGCAGAATCCATATATCCACACACCTATCCATTTGTCCATTTATCCAAGATGTTTTTACTGGACAAGTGCTTCCTAACCGCCAGTAACATGTTAGTATAAAAAGATAAATACCCCCACTTGGTAGATGTAGCAAACCAAGAAGGATGGGGAAGGGAGGCAATAAAGTTTCAGGACAAGTGATGCAGAGATTTGTGCATAGAAGCCCACACAACCATTTATGAGCTGCTCATTTTAGAGGAAATTCTTGCTTGCTGCTTGACTCCTCAGTTCTTGGTTGGCCTGTCAGTGTGACAGGATTTCTCTGAGATCTTAGGAATCAGTTGAAGAATGTGGAATATTAATTCCCTCCTCTCCTGCCTCTGTTCTGACTCCCACCCTTAAGTGCTCCAGCTCTTTATCATGGCTTTGAAATCAAGAGAGACACTTTGGAATTCAATTAACCACACAGTTGCCACAGCAACGAAAACATATAAACTTGAATGATTTATACACACAGAAGGCGCTCGAGAAAAGAATAAATTTAAAGCCACAGCTGGGGATGAAATAGTTTGTCCAATAAGGAAATTGCATCCCTTTCAAACAGATGACAGGTCCCCAGGCCTTAACGTGAGGTGGGGGAGTATTGAAGTGGAGAGAGGAAGGCAACTCCTGAACTTCTTACTCTCACAGTCACATCAGAAGTCAAGGTTCATGCTGAGATTATGCAGATCACTCAATTCTTCTCAGCAATTACCAGTGCCCAGAGGCCCAGCAACCCCTGGTATAACACTTAGCATTATTCTATGAATTATATAAGAATGCCCTCCCAGTAAGGTGTGTGCCTTTCTTCCTTATGCTATACATTGGGTTACAATGGTTTATGTGCATCCATAGCTACAAACCTGAGATTGCTTTCACATCACAGGGAAGAAAGGGGGATTTAGATATGCTTAAAAATCAAGAGAGGGAGTTCTAGAGAGGGGGGAAGGAGGAGGATAGAGAGGGGAGGGAGGAAGAGAAAGAGAGGGAGCAAAGCTTTCAGATGAGGAAGGAATTTTATATATAATTTCTGCTTTACCTTTATACTCTCCCAAAGCCTACTAAAACCCCCTGCATTGTATGTCCTGACATTTCAAACGTGGCTCAGTAGCTTCTTGGATTGTGTTAAGAGTTACAGCTCTTTATTTCGGCTATATGAGGATGCTCTGTCTTTACTGGAGATGTGTATAAAAAGGGAAGCAGAGAGAACCTTGAAATAATTACCTGTGACTTTTCCACATTTTACTGCAGACTTTTCTTCACAATGACCAAGAATAGGAGTTTCTAAATTGTCTTGCAGTGCACACTAGGTCGAACAGATACATGTGTATTTGCTTACAACACACACACACACACACACACACACTACCACTACTAGAGATCTCCATTCAAGGCTGATGAAAAGAAATCTGTATATTTATTTTGGAAAAAGACATATTGATATTTTGGTGCCTTCAAGACTCAAATGAGTTCTCTTGCATCCCACTTGGGGACTTGAGTTGGAAGGATCTTCATTGTTTATGAGTTGGGATGATCTAAGTGGGAGTCAGAGAGCAGAGTGGGTTTATTTAACTTCTAGCATAAGAGTCTGAGTGTCGAAATGGGAGGTTATGGTGGGGTTAGGTGTAATGTGTTCTGTAATAAGAGGCTGGAAAGGAAGAGAGGAAGCATTAGGTGGAAAGAAGTCCAATACAAAAAGCATAGAGGTAATGCTATCCCTAGTGTCCTCCCACCTCTCCATGAACTTGGAAGGAAAGGACACACACACACACACACACCAATATGCTTTCATTAATTCAAGTGAGTGACATGCAAACTACACATTTCTCTGTGTATATTAGCTTTTATGTAGTTAGTTTGTAGGGCTAGGAATCCAACGCAGGGCCCAGTGCTTGCTAGCCAAGTGTTCTACAACCAAGCTATGTTCCTAGCCTCTGTTTGTGTATACAAGCAGAGGTGCTGGGGGTTTCAGAGATAGACATCTTTTAACACTGTCTTCTAATTGGGATTGAGTTATTTTAGGCTTGAAGGAGGATTTTGAGGAAGGCTTGCAGGAACCGTAACAGAAGATGCAGTGGGTGCCTGGAACAGCCAACCCCATCTCCTTACAATAGAGTGAGCCTCATGAACAAGCATTAATTACAGTATTTATTTTTGTAGTTTTTGTGATTAAATACATATATACTACTGTAACTATTTTCAAGTGTAAAATTTGGTAATTTGGCGACATTAAACACATCCACACTGTTATGAAAATATTACCACTATCCATTTCCAGAACGTTCTTATCATCCCAGACAGAAACCCCATGCTCATTTTATTCATTTTCACTTCCTGATTCAGCCCTTTTACCTACTGATCTCTTTGTCTCTGTAAATTTGCCATTCTGGACATTTCCCCATAAGTGAAATTAGGAAAAATGTAGTCTTTTGTGAGACTTAACACAGTGTTTTCAATGTTCTTTGGTTTTGTGACATGAACCACCACTTCATTTTTTTTATGTCTTATAATACTGGAAGGATTTTTGTGTATCATGTGTTTAGTTTTCAATCTCATGAGCATCCACAGGGATCACAATATGGTGTAGACACTGAATCAGACATCTCGGCTCAGTCACAGTGTCTCAGATGCCTACCAATCCTGAGCATCTGATTCAGTCTCTTTAAATCTTTGACATGTGTAAATACACACACACACACACATACACACATACATGAAGATATTGGTTAAGGCAATCATGCTGGTCCCAGATCCATTTTCCATTCTCCACAAGCTGCTTTGTCATTCCTAAATCTACCTTGTCTCTCTGTATACTGATAACTGCAGCTTTCCCAATCCCTCATTAGATACTGTAATGTGGGATGCTGTATGGCTTGGGACTGGCAATGCCAGCTTAGGCTCCACAGTGTAAGGCGAGACCACATCTTCGTTCTACAGGGGTCAGGCTACAATCCTTGCTTTGTTCTACATCAGGTATCTGGAGAGCACAGTCAGATGTTAATTGTAATTGTATTTCTGACCACTGGGCACACAAGAGGGTCAGTGAGCGTTTGCTGGAATTAAACAGTGTGTTTAGTTCAAATCCCTTTCATCACAGTCTCACTCTGATCAGCTTTAATCCAATTTCCAACCAGTATTTTCATATATACAATGTATGTATATATAATATAATAAAATATAATATGTAATATTTTATAACACCTATGTTTACGTATATATCATATTATGTTTATATATTATTTATTTGTAGTATAATATACATTTATATTCTGGTCCTAACTTCCTCATAAGGCCAGGAGGAAATATAAGAAATATAGGTGTGGGAAATTTTATTTATTGATTTTTAGATTTTATTTAAAAATTATATTTATTTAAGATACTCAATGATGCAATGTTTTGACGAACAGAGAAATGGTTACTACAATCTAGTAGGCTGACACATTCTCCATTTCACAAGGTTATCTTTCCTCCTTTTTATCACCTTTTGGTAAGAACACCTAAAATCTATCTTCAAAGTAAATTCCCATATGTGATAAGATGTCGTGAGCCGCAGTCCCTATGTGGGATGTGGAGGCTCTTTCGGTAACCTCTGTTCTCTGTCTCTCTTTCATATGCTGCATATAAGTGAGGCCAGACAGTATTTTCATTTTTATATCTGGCTTTTGGAAATCACCGTGTCCTCTGAGATCAGTTATTTTGTTTCAAAGGGCAGGGTTTTTTTGCTGAAGCCTAAAGAATATTCTGTTGCATTTGCACCATGATGGGTTTACTGCTCCATCTGCTGCTAGAGCCTCCTGTTGTTCTTGCATCATGGCTACTGTTAGTTATGATGTGATAAACACAGGGGGGAAGATGTGTTTAAGGCATGAGTTTTCAATTTCTTTGAGTACATTTCAGAAGCGGAAGAGCTGAGTCATACAGCCGTTCTACTTCTTCAGATCTTTTTGGAGCCTCCATACTGTTTGTCCTAGCTGTCATGTTGACTTGCGCCCTTTCCACCAATAGCGTACAAAGATTGCTTTCTCTCCATTCCCCCCAATCCTGGGTAACCTTCCCAACATCTACTGCGATGTCTTCTTGTAGTCTCTCTCATATAAGTGTTACATGAGCAGTTTGCCTACACATTTACAGACTTGGTATTGAAAAACTTCTATTTTTCTGGTCAGTTTTGGGGATCAAGCTTAGGCATGCCAGGCAAATGTACCCCTGAGCTACACTGCACCCTATTTTAAAGAAAATGAGTTTTTAATGTTTTCTTTGTATTGCCTGAATTCCCTGAATATTTTTGACATCAACTCCTCGTTAGATATACAACTTGCAAGCCTTTCCCTCAATCGTTGGCTTCTTTTGTCCCCATTTGTTTTCGTTTGTTGTTGCTTGTGTCTTGGTTACATTGTCAAGAGCCATGGCCGGGACCTTTGCCAGAGCTTTTCAATTTTGGAGTGTCATGGTCCAGATCCTAGTTGCAGGCGATCAGAAATGGAAGGCAATACTGCAACAACACTACCGTAGCAGGAGGGCCTTCTGGGTTTAAGATTGTATACCCAGTCCTACAGATTCTCAGCGCTTGAAGGGGAGAAAGTCCATTGACTTTGTCTCCCCTTTGAGATCATCTGAGTCCATGGAGCGTCTCTGAACGTCAAGTTGCCACTGATGCTATTTGTCACCCAGGGCTTAGCAAAAGACCAGGAGGTGGCATTGCTTCCTCTCCTCACCTTCAGAAGTGCAGGTTCTGCCTTACATGCCAAGGCTCTCTAAAATGCCTAGACCAAGACTATATGAGTAGAAGCATTCACCAACTTTAAGTGAATTGAGGGTAAATTCAAAGACCTCTCTGAGAAGCACCCCTCAGAGGGTGACTCCAGGATCTCAAATGTCTTCCCTTGAGGTCCAGAACCCTAGAACCAGTCAGGCAGGGACTACATGTCCTAGGGACCTTCGCCTTAGGAGGTGCAGGCTCCTGAGAAATCCTAGTAGTAACTGTCTTGAAGGACAGGGAGGGAGAAGCAGCTCCAGGAGGGCCCAGGTTCGGCAGGAGTTAGCCTAATGAGGTCCTTTGGCACCAGGCCAGGGGTCAGCTGCCTTGGGGCCTGGATCTGCTGAGTCTTGTGAAAGGATTCAATGCTCTTTAAGAAGGCCAAGGTGTGGGAGTCCATACCAACGGGCAGCCTGTTAAAGGTGGCTCCAGGTCTCTAGGCCAATACGATAGGGCCAGCAGGGGAGTTAGTCACACTCCAAGGCCCCTCAGGGGCTGCTTCCTGTGTGGGCATCACCTCACTGCACTGGAGCTTCCTTGTTTGGGTTTGAAAGAAAGCCACAGACAGTGATTTTTGATAGTTTCCTGGCATGCAGAACATGCTCTCCCTGCCTTATCTGCACTTCCAAAATCCATCAAGCTCCGAGAATGGAAACTTCTTGCTTAAGTTAATTGGGAGCAAAGCC
Organism: Alexandromys fortis; assembly: GCF_014885135.2. NCBI lineage: Eukaryota > Metazoa > Chordata > Mammalia > Rodentia > Cricetidae > Alexandromys > Alexandromys fortis. Next base: position 5,516,938 of record NW_026067965.1, read on the forward strand.
TGACCTGGTGTGAACTTATTTGGCTGCAAAACTTGCAAAACTTGACCTTATCCGGTGTAAGGTTACCTAGGTAAATGGGAATGTTCAAGTGTTTTGCTGCCGGGATGTTTACCTGTTTGATTACAGGTGCTGCTGAGTCCTGGCCAGGGTAGGGAGGGGTAGAGGGGTGGGGGAGGTTTAGTATATGCATACATTTTCTTCCTGGATCTACAAAGCTCTGCCTTCTGCAACACTGCTGGACCAAGGGATTTTATAGACTAGGACTTTAGAGCAGGAAGTGACCCTACAGTTCTTCCCTCAGCCAGCAGCCTGCTTTAGCTGCTGGTTTCCTGCAATAAAAAACAGAAGATGCTCAATCAACTTCAGAAGAGGAGCTCTGATGTCAAAGTAGATGCTCGTGAGGATTGGATAAAGAAAGAAATCACAAATGGACGAAGCTTTATTTTGTTTTCTTTCTTTTTCCCTCCTATGGGGCAGCTCTCTGCCCCCTCCCCTCCCCTTCCCTCTTCCCTTCCCTCTCAGTCCTTTTTTCTCTCTTTCTTTCTTCCCTCTCCAGTTCTTTTCTTCTGATGGGCTTCTCTGCTTTGGATTTGGCTCATGAACATATAATCATAGACCCTTTCTTGATTTCAGCAAGTTTTTTTTTTCTGCCATGCACACCATCTTTCTGTGTGGTCCAAGTGAACAAATTGAGGCAACTTGTTGCAGCCTGTCGTGTCAAGCTGAGTCTGAGGAAGAGCCAACGGCGTTAGCTCCTCGGCCTGAAACCAATCAGCTGTGTCAGATGACAGATCACATGAGGAAAATCAAGGCTGTCTGTGTTTGAACCTTGAGCAAGCTCCGATGTTTTTCTCAGAAGCAGCTATAACCGAGCAGGTTCCAACCGTCTACCAGAGTCACCGCAAAGCGTTGCCAAATGGAATCAGAAATCGGAAGCATTTTAGAAAGCAGCAGTCCATCTGTTTGCATACATTTTATTTGTCAAACTCTTGCAGATGCGTAAAATTCTAGACCTTCCAGCTGCCTGAGATTTTTGGTGGGAGCCAGGGCCTCCAAGACTCACCGCAGATGCTCCCTGGGTACACTTGTCAGTTCCTATCCCAGCCAACTGTTCCCTGTCTCCCAGAATGAAAAAAAAAGTGAGCCCATGCTGTGGGACAGGGGTCTTGTACCCTGTAAAGATTTGTCACTTGTATTGGTTTAATAAAATGCTGATTGGCCAGCAGCCAGGCAGGAAGTATAGGAGGGGCAACCAGAACAGGAGAATTCTGGGAAGAAGAAAGACTCAGTCTGCAGTCATCACCCAGACACAGAGAAAGCAAGATGAGAATGCCTCACTGATAAAAGGTACCAAGCCATGTAGCTAACACAAATAAGAGTTATGAGTTAATGTAAGATATAAGAGTTAACAAGAATCCTGAGATAATAGGCCAACCAATTTATAATTAATGTAACCTCTGTGTGTTTTTTGGGGACTGGACAGCTGTGGGATTAGGTGGGACAGAAACCTCTGTCAATAAGACCACAGCAAATCTAAATTTGTTTCTTCTAGACTACAGATGTTCGTACATATTTGTTGAAGACATTTAAAGTTTTTTTTTGTGTAAATTTTGTGCAAATACATCAAAGAAAGTCCAAGAATCAATGGATAACACTACTTCTACCAGAGAGTGTTTACTGTGTTTCCACATTCCTACAAATGGGGTCACTTCAAGAGATGGGCCTGTGTGGCTGGAGAAATGGCTTAGTGGTTAAGAGCACTTATTTCTATTGTAGAAGACCCTGGTTCAGCTTCCAGCAACCACATGGTGGCTCACAACTGTCTCTAACTAGTTCCACAGGATTCAACCCTTTCTTCTGATCTGTTTGGGGACAGGCACACATGCTGCACACATAACTCATATACTCATAAACAAATGAGAGAGAGAGAAAGAGAGAGAGGTATGTGTGTGTGTGTGTTATATGTACATATGCAGGCACATGTGGAGGCCCAAGGTTAATGTTAGTGTCTTTCTTTGATCAATATCTACATTTTGTTTGTTTGTTTTTTTGAGACAAGATACATCAAAGCTCATCTGTTCTTCCAGGCTTGCTGGACAATGAGCTGAGCTTCAGGGATCACCTGTCTCTGTAAGACGCCCCCCCTCCCCAACTCCAAAGTTGGAGTTATAGGCAGAGATCTAAACTCATGTCGTCATCCTTGATCTCTGGCACTTTAGTGACTAAGCCATCTCTGCTCATAGTTCTCTAGGAGCACATGAAGGAGGAGGAGGAGCCGGAGGAGGAGGAGAAGGAGGAACAGGCAGCCCCTCAGCATGAACAAGCAAAATGCAAGGCCAAAGCCAAGAAGGAAAGGAGAGTTGCCAGATCCCATGTAATCTGGTTCTAAGAGATCCTCTGCCCACCTTCTTAGGATAGAACAGACCCAGGAAACGGTGGGGCAGCCAGGGCTTAAGCGGATCTAGGTCCCTTCTCCTACTTGTGCCAATGGAAAGAGGATAGAAGAATCCTCCGTGGAAGGAGAGAGCCTTGCTGTGTCAGCAAAACCTGCTTAAATAGATTTCCTTACTGGCAGAGTGCTAATGAGGTGCGAATGCAGGGGTGGGAGGCAGGAGGGGCTCTCTGAGAAAAAGATCCCTTCTGAGCCAGCCTTCAAAGGGGTTGAGTTAGGACCTTCAGAAGGGAGCCTCTCCCACCTGCACTAAGTCAGCCTCTTTTGAGATAGCTGACAGAGGCAGCATTGAGGTTCAGAGAGGACACCCTCTTATTCTATCTCAGGAATTTTAAAATAACGCCCCTCCTTATTCTTTAGAAGCCAAAGTGGAAACTATTATGTTCTGGACCATCTGAGCCATTGCCTCCTACCTTGTCTTTCTCCTCCCCCACCCCGAATATCACACTGGTGCATTTGGGGCCAGTTTCTTCCCAGAGGCACCATATTTTCTGGGATCTCATTCCTTCTTTGCTAGGGAAACTGGCAAAGGCATGCATTTCACAGCCCTTCCCAACTGAATTGCAATTGTTTTAAAATTATCTCTAAATTTCTCTCCTAGAGGACTAGCTTGACACCTTTGTTTATGTCTCTTCATTTTAAAGAGAGAAAGAGTTGACATCTATTAGATCAAACTATATGAAAGTTTCGGTTTTGTAGGCCAGAAACGATTTTTATATGGGCAGTGTCACATAGTTCAAAGCAATACATCTGTCTGGAGCTGGGCATTAGGCTGGGTGTTCTCAGGATGGAGCGTGATGCACAGGCGAGCAGGATGCCGAGGCTCTGAGGACACACACTGGGAGTAGAACTGGACTTCGGATAATTAACCAGGATGATGATATAGAACTGGTACCCAGTGTACTAGCAGTAACGCTTACCGAATTCCTGCTGTATCTCATCGTACATTTGCTTGTGATTTTTGCAAGCTGTACTTTCTATGGCAACCCCAGGAGGCATTCATTGTCTAAATGGGAACCTCATGGTGTGGGGGAGTTAAGCACAAGCCCAAGATTATCTGTGGAAACGCTAGAATTTGGCTTAGACAATTTGTCCCGGTGGCTGCACTGCCTCTTGTATTTTTGCATAAAGGAGAAACTCTAGGAGGCTTATTCTTGAGTCTTCTCCCTTCTCCCTGTCTCTTCCCCATCTGGGCTAGTATAAAAGTCCACGCCGCCTAGAATAGCTGCTTCCATACTAGGTAGACTTGGGTTTAGATACCAGCCTTGCCTTTGACTGTGTGACCTAAGGAAATGAAATCAACCCACACTAGGGGTTTGCCCATTTTTCAAAAGCAAATGAAGAACATAAATTTAAAAAATGGGGCTACACAGATATGCCTAAGGAGGATGTTGAGACAAGCCCTGTGTTAGGCACTCCCTTAGAGAAATTGAACTTATTTATGTACCCATAGTCTTTGTTATGACCCTATTATAGGGGCTGGAGAGATGGCTTAGTGCTGTTCTTCCAGACAATCCAAGTTCGATTCCTAGTACCCATGTTGGGCAGCTCAAAACTGTCTGCAGCTTCAACTCCAGGGACCTGATGCTTTCTTCTGACCTCCATGGGCATCTTCAGACAAGCGGTGTATATTCACCCAGGCATGTGAATTTAAAAATATAAAAGAAAAAGGAATCTTAGAGAAAAATTCCCTATTATATATCTGTGCTCCATAAATGTGTTCTGAAAGACTTGAGTAGTCAGTAGAATGGGGAAGGCAGGGTGGCATGGGGAACAGGGAAGGTGGTGTCCTCACTAAAGGGGGAAAATTGGGAAATAGATGTTAAAAAGGTAGAGATGGGGGAGGGGTAAAAAGATGTGGCTAACAAGCCATTTAATCCAGGGAACCTGTTGGCCATTACCTGGTACTCATTGCTGCAGCAGCCCAGACACATCCTTTTTCTTGTTTGAGTTCTCAGGGCTGCACTAACAAATGAGTAGAAATTAGGTGGCTTAAAAGAACAGGATTTTCTAGTGATAGTTACGGAGGCTAAACATCTGAGCTCAAGGTGTCCGCAGGCCGTGTTCCCTCTGCAGTCCCTAGGGTAGAATCCTCTGTGCCCTCTGCTTCCTTTTGGTGGTCGCCAGTAATTCTTGTCATTCCTTGGCTTATAGTAGCTTAATTGAAATCTCTGTCCTGGTGGGTTTTTTTTTTTTTTCACTTGGCCTTATCCTTCTGTGTGGGTCTATATTCAAATTTGTCTCTTCTTCTTTTGCCCAGTTTGCTTATTAGTATACATTAATTAAATATGCAGATGAGTTTCAGAGTCTTCTACATTTGAACATGCCTGTAACATATTTTGGTCATATCTGTCTCCATTACTCTTTCTTGTCCCCTCCCACTGCTGCCAATTTCATTCCTCTTCCCAACTAGTCTTCCTTCTACTTCCACATCTTTGATTGGTTAGCTGAATTTAAGTGACTCACAAAGTTGTATCCAGGAGCATCGGCAACTTGCCAGTGTTATCACCACTGATGAAAACTTGACTTCCACCCCCAGCAACATAAATCACCTCTAGATCCTTAGGGAAGAGTGGACCTTGTAAGCCAATCAACACTCCACGGTGCTTTCCTTCTAATTCTAATACAGTGCTCATTGGAGCAGGGAGTACCTCGATTCCTTTGATCTCATTTTAATTTAGCTATCCTTTTAAAGGTCCTATTTCTAGAAAGATCACAGTCATGGGCTCTAGGTACACATGAAGTTGAATGACTACAACCCAGTCCAGTATAATCAGGGAATCATTATCCCCGTATAACAAAACTCACTCATTGTTGGTTTTTTTTTTTTTAATTCTCTCAAGTTTTATATTTAGGTGAAGGACAAAGTCATGCTATATAGTCTGGGGTGATCATGTACTTCTGAATCCAGAAATCATAGGCATATACTTCTACACTGGTCAACACATTGATTGTTTAAGTGAGGGTAAATATTAAATCAGTCAAAGTCCTTCTTTATAAAAACCCATCAACTATTCAGATTCATCCACAAGAAATCTCAGTAGAGACTTCTGGAATCACATTGGGCCTTACACTGTCTTATAAGAAGGGACTAATTCTGCCATGAGTGAACATTGGTTATGACAAGTTTATACAGAAGAGATGTTATACTTTCAATATATAATCATCTGAGGAGTCTGTATTTGAACACTTGGGGACAGTGACAGTAGACTGGATATCAACATGCCTCACTTGTGGAGTCTCTTCTCTTACTACTTTGTGCCAGGACAGTTCCTTGGTGGAACACATTAGTTGATGCCAGGTGGTGGGTCTAAACTCAATACCGCAAGAGTTTCTTTAGGAGAAAAGGATCCCTTTGTTGCTGTTGTTTTGTTTTGGGTTCTTTGAGGGTTTTCTTTTGCTGGGGATGGTGTCCATGAAATATAGGTTTAACTAAAAAAGAGTAGGCTGAGGTTAAGACAGTTGCCACTCTACACGATAAAGTAACAGAAGGATAGGAGCCTGGCGTGAAGCCTTGGGTCCACCACAGAGGAAGAATAGGGAAGAGTTGGGAAGACCTTGTGATGTCTGGCCATGCTGTTCTTAGTGCCACTGTCTTCTTCCTGAATGTTGCTTCTACTCCAGTGGCTTTCAAGGGGGAAGTGGCGATGGATCTTGTTCTGCATAGGTCATATTCTAACCGTGTCTGGAGACATCTATGGCTGTTATAACCAGAGTTAGGAGGGGTGCTACTGAATCTCTGGGTAGAGTTCAGAGCTGATGTAATGAAGTCATATGTTGTACAGAACACCTCCCACAGAAAAGAAATATTAGGTCCCTAATGCCGACAATGCAACGCTTGCACAATCATTTTCCAACATCATAATAAACCTTAGGGAGGCTGAATATCTATAAATCACAACAATGGTCAGCATGCAATGATAACCCTAAGGGTATAGTACTGGTATACATACCTTGGCAGTAGCCAACGGTTCTCTGGATTTAAGACTTAATCAACAAGAGGGAAGTCATACCTGGTACTGGAAACATAGTCAGCTACCAAAGGCTAGTAAAATCCCGGATCTTGGAGGAGACTCTGCAACCACCACTTTACTGAACAGCATAATTCCTAACTAGATTCTGAATATTTGTTACTATCCCTACAGATAACTGTATTCCTCAACCCTCATCAAGGAAATTCTCTTTGCAGAACATGGAGACCATTATAGAAAACCAGAACCATTCAAAACACAGAGTTGAGGAGTTCTGTCCTAGTGGATACATCCACAAAACAACTGCCACATCTGAGGATCAGGGGCACTGTAAGAGAGGGGTGAGCCAAGGTTGTAGGATCCATCAGGAAATTCAATGTGAGGTTGTGTCTTTTAGTAATGTCTTAAGCTATACCCATGTCACACAGCCCTGAAATAATCACGCAGAAACTATATTATTTAAAACACTGCTTGGTCTATTAGCTCTAGCTTCTTATTAACTAACTCTTACATATTAATTTAACTCATTTCTAGTAATCTGTGTATTGCCATGTGGCTGTGGCTTACCAGGTAAAGTTCCATCGGGCATATGTTTCTGGTGGGGCTACATGGCTTCTCTTTGACTGTGTCTTCTTCCTCCCAGCATTCAGTTTAGTTTTCTTTGCCTAGCTAAGTTCTGCCCTGCTATAGGTCCAAAGCAAGTTCTTTATTCATTAATGGTAATCACAGTACACAGAGTGGGAATTCCACATCAGTAACACCCTGAGGTTTACAGCATTTCCAAGGGTAAGATATTACAGAGAAAGTTGAGTTGGAGCTGGGAATTTTCTCTGGCCTTGCCAGAGTTGTCCACTACTCCATAAGGTTCTCCAGGCACTGGGGGAAGCATTTCTGTGCCCACAAATGGGGCTCCAGGCAGACATTAATTATGAGCAATCATCTGAATGCCAGCTTAAACATGGTGGTGAATCTCCAAACCATTTACATGTTTGGCAGGCTGTTAGGACTTCAGAAGCACTTTAAATGAGGTTATTAAGTTGCAGGTGTTTATGGAAAAATCACATTAATTTTACTATGAAGTTTAGGTGAAAGAATTATTTCTATGTCCAGTTCCCCTCTTTTTTTCATTCTGTTGATTAAATTCTCAGCTTCATACAGTTAGGAGGCAAAGGTGTTTAATTTCTATGAAATGACAGCCTCTGCCAAGAAACAGATAGGAGAGTTATTTTTCCTATGGGGTGGTGGAGGGAAATTGTGTGGGTTGGTAGAAGTGTGGTTGAGCCTAGTCGCCTGGACCTGCATGCAGGATTCTTATTGAGAATCTGGAAGGAGCACCATTGAGAATGCCAGACCCACACATGATGCCAAAGTCTGAGTTTATTGTGGAAACAAACAAAAATTGCCCAAACAACTGAAGCCAACTTTGTGCTTTCTCTCATGGAACTGATATAGCTAATAGTTTTTTGAGGCTGATAATATCTTCTATATAGTGTTGTATATAGAAATCTCTAGGTTCTGTTCTGGTTATGTGTATCTACAAAACACTCTTAGGTCAGTAATACTCGATCTCCATCTTCTACAATAGTTCAGTTCTTTAATTTGTTGATTATAAGGATTAAAAACATGCTGATACTTTCTGTGGTGTTTTAAGGTGCAATTTTCTTTTATGCATCACAACACCAACAGCAAACATTGGCAAGACCGTGGCACACATCCCTGGACACTGAAGATCCCTGTTAGTGAGTTCTGTTGGGCCACCCTTCTGTCCTCATTCACGCTGGGACTGCAGGTTGAGAATACCTTCACGGGCTCTTATAGATGTCAGCTTAGAAATTTTAGCTCTCCTCTCTTCTGTAAACTGAATTCGGGTTGTAGGATCTACAAGTCAAAAGCCTTATCTGTGTTGCAGATAATCACATAACCAATGCTATATGACTGTCCTCAAACTGTTAAGTCTTCTGAATTTGGGTAAAAAATATCATGAAAAGAAAAGAGTACATCGCTCAGGCTACAGCAATCTGATGTACCTCCATCTCCTCCAGCTCCTCCTCCCCTCATCTTCTATCTTTCTGTACTGTACTTCAAGATTTCTGACCTTTGACACTGTTGATATATTTGTGGTTGTTGTTGTAGATTTCCTTGCACTGTGGGATGTTTGTAGCATGCTTGCTATAAACTCCCTATATAGTTATAGCGTCTTCCCTGTTACCAAAATTTTTTCAATACATGGCCAAACATCCTCTGAAAAACAAATAGACTCTAAGAAATGGACTCCTGCCATCATCATATTGTGCTGAATTTAAGCCACGAGACCTAAATGCTTTAAACAAAAGCTTCAGATTTCTAGAGTTCTCAGGTCTAAATTGAAGCATCATGGTCTGTTGGAAAGCATCGGGCACTTGGAGTGAAACCGGGGCTTGATTTGAACTTCATGTATTAATTAGGCAAGTTAAATTCTCTGGGTTCCAACTACCCTCACTGTGCAGTGTAATAATATTGGCTTTGTAGGTCTGCCATATGCTTAAAGAAAATTATACAGGTTAAGATCAGGCCCTGTGCCTGATGTGGAGAGAGAGAGAGCGAGAGAGCGAGAGAGCGAGAGAGCGAGAGAGCAAGAGAGCGAGAGAGCGAGAGAGCGAGCGAGAGAGAGAGAGAGAGAGAAAGCTGCATTAGAACTGGCTTCGTTTGACTGGATGAGTTGCTGCTGTCTTTGTCTCCAAGACTGAGCAAGATGAACTCCTGTGAAGAGCATGTGACTTTGAAAGCATTAGCTAAAGCAGTCAATTTGAATTATTCTTATAAAAACATCTTTCAAAATGGAATTGAAAATTGTAGCATCATGGAGTCTTAATAAAGGAAGGAAAGTCGGGGAAGTCTTTTGGCTGCATCAGATTGGATGGTATGTGTGGGACTCCTCAGGTTGAACAAATGGCAGTCTGACCCCAATGCAATATTCAGCCCTAATAAGTGTTCATGCCTTGACCTTGCCAAACATTGAAATAATTAACTATAGGTGAGGGTGATTTTCATCATGAGAGCGGAGGGAGATGATTTGGAATATGTCCACGCAACCCAAGAAGCTTCTGGGCCAGCACTTCCTCAGCTCTTCATGGGTGAAAATGCAGCTTACATTCTCTAAGGATAGACCGGGAAGCTCTATTTTGCTCTATTTTGCATACAGAAGTGACACTGCTTTGGGCTAGAATTCTGGGAATGATCCTGGTCTATTTAAGCATTGAGGTGGGCTTTCAGGCTCTAACTGCGAAGGAATTGTCAGGTGGTATTAATTTAAGCAGCTTACACCGCGAGACTATGTCCTACGAGTTCACGTTGGTGGACGAGAGTTACCAGGGGAAGCAGACTATTACAGAGTGCATGAAGAGGAGGAAGAAAAAGAACACGGGATTTAGGAGACAGGCGGATGCCATGAAAGTATTAGCCCCGTTCCTCACCAGGTGGGTAAGGTGAGCCATTAATCCTTTGAACCGTAGCTTCTGGCCTGTGATGTGGCCACTTGTGTGGTGTTTTGAGGCTTAGGTATATTGCAGACATAGTAAGTGCATTAGTCAGGGTTGTTAGAAGAAACTGAACCAATAGCACTTAGATAAAGATGTATGTAACGTGTGCGTATATACATAAATAATCACAAAGGGTTTCATTACCCTGGCTTATACAATTGGAGGCTGGATCACCAACAACGATTCTCTGTGTATTAGAGAGGGAGAGGACCCAGTAGCTGTTCAGTCCATGATCTGGATTAGAGAATAAGAAGGACCAATGACACAGCCTCAATCCAAGGCAGTAGCAATATTCTCACTTACTCAAGAGGGATCAGGTTTATACAAATTGCTTGTGCTCTCCGTCCCGGTTTCTTCCACCTGGGCCTGCCACAGTCAAGGTAGATCTTAGACTTCACCTGCTGACTCTCTCTGGAAATGTTCTCACAGATCCACCCAGCGGTGAGCTTCCCTGATCCCTGAGGTGTCTCTCAATCCAGTCAAGACTAGCCCTGGCAGCAGGCGACACAGTATGCGTTGTATAGCAGGGACTTTATAAATAGAAATCCCCCATGCCATTGTTGTGACTTCACTGATTTTTTTTCTTTGAACAAGAAAAATGATAGGGTTTGCGCAAAATACTGTTTTGTTCTGACCTGTTAATTTATTAATATGAAATTTAGAGGAACACTAGTTTAATTGTTCGTTTAGCAGGCTGCTTTTTATCAAACGACCCGTGAGCCTGACCCTGGGCACTGATCAGGGAAATCTGGGACACCTGGGCTCAAAGCAATAGCAACACAAGATTGTGAAGGAGAAGCTTTGAAGTCAGCCTTGCAGTGACCTAAATCTCATTGGTTCTCAACTCCTCACTCAGTTCAGTCTTCCTCTAACTCTGGCTTCTACCTGCAGCCCCCTGTCAGCATCTCTGGATCCTAAATTGTGGAGACTCTCTTTCACAAAGACTTTGATCTCCGAGAAGCGGATTGCTCAGCCGGGGAGCGCGAACAGATGGATTGGAGGTAAACCCTGGCTCTCCATGTGCAGCTGGGTTTTTCAAACTGACTACAGTTTATTACTTCTGAGAACTATAATTGACTGGTTCTGTCAAAGCATAAAGTATCCCAGGCTCTACCTTCTCCTTTTGTTGTTGACAGAAAGAAATTCCTCAAGTTCCAAATATGTCTGATTCTTGGTTTTCCTCTATCAATTTTCTTGCAAATTTGGAGGTATCAACTAATGCTTAAACATAGAAAAAGCAAGTATATTCTGATTCACTTTACAGAGGCAAAGGACATGGAAGGGAGGAGACCAGTTTGTTTGAATTTATTATGTTTTGGAAGCCAGCAGGAATCTATGCCCTCATTTGTAGGGAAAGTTCTAGCTGGGTCTAGCTAATGCAGCTGGGACTCTACAAGATTCAAACATAAGGAGTTTGTGGATCTGGGGATTTTCTTCTTCGTAGCATTTTATTATGAAAGGTTTCAATCATGTAGCAACGTTGATTAAATTTCAGTTTTGAGAGAACACCCTTATACACCGCATTAAATTTATTCCATTAACAATTGATATTTAGACTATCAAATTTCTACTTATCCATGCCTCTATCCATCTATGAACCCGTTTCATTTGTGGTTCATTGCGAAGTCAAGTGCAATATTAGTATACAGGCTCATAAATATTTCAGCATTTATGTCATGATCTCTAGTTCAATATTTGTTTACAGTATTTTTTTCTCCTCTGAAATCAATTTTCCTACAATGAAACGCACCAATATTGAGGCTACATGGATTTTGACAAGTGCAAGACTTTCTGAAGCAAAGCTTCCTGTAAAGATACTGAACTTGGCTGTCACTTAGAAAACTCTCATGCCAGGCTGTCACTGTCCTACCCTCTACAGGTAGCAATTTTATTGGCTTTTCTATGGAGGTGGCTTTAGGTATTTTTCACACTGCGGATTAATTTCATTCATTCTTAGAATGAAAACAAATGACACCTCATAATAAGGACACTTGAATAAGATTTTTTTTATCATTTAGAATAACGCCTTTGAGGTTCACTCATGATGCTATGGAGTTCCTTTTCATTGCAGAGTATTGCTCCATTGTGTGACTATATCTTCATGTGCTCAGCCACTTTTGTGTTGCTGGACCCCTAAGCTACTTCTACTTGGGAGTTATAATAAAGACACATGTCTATTATTATACAAGTTTGTTATGTACAAATATTTCCATAAGTCTTAGGTAAATACCTAGTAATATGATATACTGAGCCATATATTCTCATAGGACACTGGTAGACATCACTAAAGTTGAATCACTTTTTATTCTAAAGATGGCAGGAGACATCCAATTATGCTGCAATCTTGCCAGATTTGCAATCCTGTTTGGCCATCCCTCATTTTAATTGTGGTTCTTTTTTTAGTTTATATAAATCTAATTGTAGTTTTAATCTGCATTTTCTCTAATGGCCAATGATTTTTCAACCTGATTTTTGGCTCATACAAACATCGTATCTTGTAAAGCACCCATTCAAATCCATTTCCCGTGTTATTTATCTTATTATTTGTTGCAAAGCCCCTTGTTTTCAGAATGACAGTATATGAACTCATATGTGATTTAGGAATATTTCTCAAAAGCTGTAGCTTGTCTAGAAAATTCAAAAATGACATCTTATGGCAGGAAAACGTTTTAATTTTGATAAAATTCTACTCATTTTTCATGAATGACAGTTGCTTTCTGCTAAGAAACCTTAGCTACTGTATGTCTTTTCCTTTAGAGTTTCCTTCAAAAATGTAATAATTTTATCTTTCCACTTGTGCCTGTGATGAGTCTTGAATGAATGTTTGTATTTGGTATGGGTCAAGAATTGTGGTTCAGTGTTTTTCAGAGAACAACACATATAGTTGTTCTGGCATCATTTATTAAAAGACATTCTCTCATTAAATTATTTTGATAGTTTTGTGAACTATCAAGCAACCATTGAGCAAAATGTTAATCGATCCTGGGTTCTTTATTCTATTCTGTTTGCAAAGTATATGAAGGTTCATTCATTTTTTTCATATGCGTGCATAGATACTCTAGCACTTTTTATTAAAATGATTTTTAAGCAATGAGTTACTATAGCATATATGTCAAAAACAATTAATCATGCATGTATGATACAATTCATGTACTTTATATTTTGATCCTTGGGCTGTAGAAGCATTGATTACTTGTTCCACACAACACAGTTCTGGAAACTTTATGGTAAGTTTTCAAATCAGGTAGAAATAAACATTTCTGCCTTTGTGTCTGGATTGTTTTGAGTATTCCACTTCTATGAGGTTTTTTTCATTTAGGTTTTAGAAACAGCTTGCTCATTTCTTCAGAAGTTGTCTGTTAAGTATCTGATTGAGAATTACACTTACAGTTCAATTTGAGGAGAAATGGCATTTTAATGATTTTGATCTTCTGATAAATGAGCTCTCAATGTCCTCCAGTCTTCTTTAATAATATTCATCTTTTTATGGTTATTAAAATTTATTATTAAGATAAATCTTGTAATATTTATAACTAGAATTCTATATTCTGTCATCTTTTTGTAGTCAGAATATAAAAGACAACAGCCCTTTGCATATATCTTTTACTATATGATGGTACTAAATTATTCTTATATGATGGTACTAAGCACAATTTGACTACATGGTTTGTAGATTCCTTTGGATTCTCATACATCCAATCATACAATCTGTCTTTATCTCATATTTGTTCTTGCTTTTTTCTTTTTTTGTTCTTAGTGCAATGACTATATCCAACATAATGTACTTCTGATTTTAGAGAAGACTATTCATTATTTCATTAATAAACATGATGCTGTTGGTTGATTTGTAGAAAACCTTTAGGAAATCATGGAATTTCCTTTATATTTTTTTTATGAGGCATGATGTGAATGGAAGGTGAATATTTCTTGTACCAAGTTTGAGGGCTATTCCTTTCTTATACCTCTTTTCTAGGACTTCCTCTCTAATAGTCCAAACTCTTCCCACCATGATGTCATTGGTGAATGAAAAGAAATACAAGTAACAGAGAAAGCAATTTGATTCAATAAACCCAAAACTATTTCAAAATACTACCAATAAAGTAAACAAATTCTTGGCAGGTTTACTTAATGAGAGAGAGATGTGGCATAAACAGTCAGTTGAGTTAAAAGGAGAACACAGCTGTGATGAAACTGGAAACTTGCAAACGAGCACAAATTGTGTTGTAGATATAGATACACTATTTGGGACTTTTCAAGAAAATAGACATCACCTCAATTGCCTTATGAAATAGGAAACACAAATAGTCCAGTAAAGATAGAGAGAAGATGAAAGACAAAGACTTATCGATAACGATGTAGGGTATACACGTCATGCAGATATTATATTGAAATCATTAAAAGGAAAGGTAATTTCTGTATAAATTCTCCTGGAGTCATCAGAAGATGCAGAAAGACAGACAGCTCATTTAAGAGTGTGTTTCATTTTAATACCCAAACATCATAAGGATAGCCATAAAAAAACAAGGCAAAAAGTTACAGAGAAGAAGGCAGTCCGGTATCACTTGTGAAAACGGCACAAATATATTCAACAATATATTCCCAAATATATTCCAGCTTTTATTAAGGGGTAGTCTACCTTTACCAATAAAGGAATGAAAATGAAAGAAAATATCTATGGAAATCACTACACAGGTGGGCAAAAGGAAAAGGTATTTGCTAACCCCAATTCAAACCAATTATAGTACTTATTCTATTCCTCATTCATTCCAAACAAATAAAAAAAATCCTTCTAATCTTAGATAACCAGGAACGCAGAACTATTCCCTTAGGAGATGATGGTACCAGCTGGAAACACCAACACTGTGATTTGTAATTTAAGACAGTGAAAATAAAGGGTGGGTTTAATGCATGAAAAGCAGAGACAGGAATATCCTTTCCATTGTAGACCATATGATTTACCTAGAATATTGACAGACATCCAAACTAAATAAGAACATTTAGTAAAATGATTCAATATCAGCAGCCACAAGCAGGTAACTGAGTAAAGAATAAATCCACTGTGAGAAGTGCAGGGTGTTACTGAAGGTTCTGAAGGAAGCTCAGCTTTTCACGCATGGCAAACTCATTCTCAAGGACATAGACAAGGGGAAACACAGATCCAAAGCCACTTCATAAAATCTGTTATCAAGGAAAAATGTGGGCTATGAGCAGATTCAGATCTCTTATGAGGCCAAAGAAGTCTGAATCTTGGGACTCCATTCCCAGACTCCGAGTTGACTCTGTACAGAAATGGCTATATAGTTTTGTGAAAATGGCCTAAGTAGACATTTCAAACTGCTTGTTCCTTACTGTTCTAACTTTGACTTTTGTTCTGGGTTGGGAGAGAGATCACAGAGAATCTCAGAGTGGGTGAGAGGGTTCAATGTTTAATGTTTGGGACCGAGTGACCCTGCAATCTTATAAAGAAGTGTTTGTGAGCCCATTCATCTTGTCCACTGCTTTCCTAGCTAGAACACAAAGGCACAGTGTTGAAATTTCTGATATTTCCAAGATATGTACTCTCTCTTTCCTCTCTTCCCCTCCCCCTCTCTCTTGTGCTGTGTGTAGAGTACATGTGTACATGGATGTGCAATATATGTGCACCTTGTGCACCTGCCTGTGTGTAGATGCCAAAGGTCAATTTTGGTTGTCTTTTCTTGGTTGCTTTCCAATAGTATTATTTTTTTAAGATCTCTCATTGAACCTGGAGCTCATCCATTTGAAATTCAGAATATCCTTCTCACGCTACCCAGCCCATATGATGCTGGTCTTACAGACATGTATCCCTCACCCTGGCATTTGCTTTTGGATGTGAGGTTGGGATAGAAGGGATGTGAACTCAGGCCTCACATTTGAGTGATTGAGCAGCAGACACCTCACTCTCACTTCGTAGTCCCAGTTCAACTTAGAATCAATTATGTTAATGAGATGCAAAATTCATTTGTTAAGTTGATAAAACTTGGAGCCATTTTTAAAGCCACAATTTGGAAAAATCTTGGGGATCATTTAATAAAAGTTAGCTATAGGCTCTTGATCTGGATGGCTCCAAAAGATTTATCAATGTTGAATTGTCTGTCTGTCTGTCTGTCTGTCTGTCTATCTATCTATCTATCTATCTATCTATCTAATCACTCTGTCTATCTCAATTTTTTGAGACAATCCAGATTGTCCTTGTACCCTTTATGTAACCAAAGTTGTTCTTAAACTTGTTAGGATCCTTCTGCGTCTGACTGTCAAATACTGTGATTTATTTAGTTTTTTATTTATTAAAAGGTATTTATTAAAATACATAGCAGGAATTAATAGGGGAAAACAAAAATATATGAAACCAATATAATAAAGGACTATAAATTTGATTCAGTTTATGTAGTTCTTGAAAAGAAAATGAAAAACAAAATTTAAAATTAGTTATAAAAATTACTAAAATTTTAAAGATCAAGTATATTATCAAAAAGAAGTGATATATTTTAAACAGAAGTTATGAATAAGTTCATAAGAGATTGAGAATCCAAATGATGAGGGTCAGAAATTCAAAGAAACATGCTAGAAAATATTTATAACTATTAACATTTGATACTACACTGATATCAGCAAAAATACAACCCCCAAATCTGTCAATACAATGAGAATATTGGTATGAACTGATTGACAGGTTCTGTCAGTTCAAAAGGTCACAGAGTCACAATGGCATGAGAAAACATGAAATGTTCTGCAACCTCACTGCTCAGGGATGAGTGAACTTGGTGGGAGGACTTTCCAGATCTCAGACCTTTGCTTGACATTTCCAGTAATGAGGTACAGCGCTGGTGAAAGGTACTTGGTAAAGCTATCAATAAGAAAAATCTAAATTTTAATTATCTGTGCTGCAGGAAAGTCTGAACAACTTTTTATTCTCCCTGAAGAAAATATTACTAATGTGCTGTCAAGTGAAGACAGCAATAAGTGTGTGTATGATACTGAGGCGGAGGCAAAAATTCACGGAGGTGTGTCAGTTAATTTATATGGATGGGTCTTATTTTCTCTGGATTTTTGTGATGCTTATAGTATTAGCAAACTCTTTCAAATGTGTAATTTGTTGTGCTATTTCCTCATCCACAATAAACCTCCACTTTGATAATATTCTATTATTTTCTAGCCTCGCTTTAAAAAAAAAAAGAAAAGAAAAGAGGACCTTGGGAGGAATGGAGAAAGATCTTAAGGGAGTAGGGATAGTATAAATGGGTTTTCATCTTTTGCATGAAATGTGAAAGGGAAGTGATGGGGAGGAAGGTTTAAGTAGGGAAGGGGGTGAAAGAATAGAGCAGAGGATGGGCAGGAGTTTAATGAGCTTAACTGGAGTTACGCTACAAAGAGGATTATGCTCATTCCAGAAGCTATGTTTGCCAAATCAGAAGCCCAGGGCCAGGTATGGGATAGCATTACTTTAGTTGTAGGTCAGGTGTATCCCAGGGATCCTATAAACAATATAGGCTATTGGCATGATTCTTATTCTTGGTTGCCCACCAGAATTTGAATGTGAGAATATGTGTAGAAAGGGAGCTTGCTTGTTCCTGGTTGCTCAGCCCCAAAATAACCACACAGAAACTATATTAATTAAATCACAATTTGGCCCATCATCTCTAGCTTCTTATTGGCTAACTGTTACATTTTAATTTAACCCAGTTTTATTAATCTGCGTATTGTCACATGACTGTGGCTTACTGGCAAGGTTCTGGCATGTCTATTCCCAGCAGTGACTGCATGGCATTTCTTGACTCCACCTTCTTTCTCCCAGCATTCAGTTTAGTTCCCCCCTCCTACCTCTTTTCTGCCCTGCACAGGCCAGAGACAGTTATTTTATTAACCAATGATATTCACAACATACAGAGGAGAATCCCACATCACTTCCCCTTTTCTGTTTAAATAAAGATTTTAACTTTAACATAGTATTTACATATTACAGAACAGTTATCAACTAAGAATTATACTTACAGTGCTTTTATTTACTTTATCTTTTATCATAACTAAGAGAAACTATAACTACATAACCAATGATATATGAATACATTGGCATACAGAGGAAAATCCCACATCAAGAATCTGTTGCTGAAGATACCATATACTTTTATCATAGGGCATGGAAAGATCAATCAGGTTTAGAACTGGAAACTTCCTCCACGTGAGCTAGCTTTCATGATATTAGAAGGTGCCATGTAGGTCACTGGGGAAGAGGTCATCTACAGTCCTGTATAGCTGTGAAGCACGTAAACTACATTAACAGTAATATATACAATAATGGGATGAATGCTATGCTGGTAACCAATTGCTTTCTCAGTGGGGGTTTCAGACCTGCTTTGCAGGAGAAAATACATAAGATTAAGCCAACCGAGATTCTAGTATGGAGTGGGGAGTGGCTCACAAGCTTTCAGTGCAGTGTGAAGTGCTACTGATAGCTGACGGCTTGTAGGGAAGGGAGAGTTAGTTTTCTTTGAGGATTAGGTCCCTGGTAGGTTATTCATGCATGTTCCAGTGGAAGGCTGTGTGTATGTGTGTATGTGTTTGTGTGTGTATGAACAGAACAAATTGGACTCAGTATCATATATTCAGAAGATAGGAGGTTATAGTCTCAGGTGATGGTGAGGATTGGGACAAAGTTCTGGGGTAGCTGGGAGAGGATTAAAGCTAACTAAATATAATAAAAACGTATTGTAGGCGTGTATGAAATTCTCAAAGGATTAGGAAGTATAGTTTAAAAAATGCCTTCCCATTTATATCAGGTTTAGCTCTCACAAAGCTATAATCTTCCCTACTTAGTAGGTATCAGAAAATTTACAAAACCAGATTGCTGTAAGCACTACTATGTTGGTTTGGGAATAGAAAAAGGAACAGCACTTTTGTTTTCTGAAAAGACAGCAAATACTTTCAGCTTTGTGGGTCATCTGGTTTCTGTTTCAGCTATTCCATTCTGCCAGAGGAAAGCTGTCATACATAATACACAACCAATGAAGGTGGCCGTGTTCCAGGAAACTTTATTTATAAATGCAAAAAAGTTTAATTTCAGATATTTTATGTATCAGAAAATAAGTTTCTTTTGATTTTTAAAGAAAAAAATTAAATCTTACCCTATGGGCTATTCAAAAACAGGTGTTGGGGCAGATTCGCATAGTAGCTATAATTTACCTGTCATTATAATAGATAGGTTTATATCAAAAGATGAAGTTAGTAAGACCCACAAAAGACTATATAAATTATTTTAGTGATAGATTTAGAATTTTTAGATCAGTGGGAAAAGGGCAAATTTTTTAACAGGATAGAGATGATGTGTTATCTTTGTATAATAACTCTCCATACTCCCCATAAAGGTAAATTTCAGAGTGATGAAAATGAAAGAGCACAATTAAAGCATTAGAAGGAAATGTAGCTAACAAAATTTTCTGTTGTATAAATTTTCTTTCCTTGATGTATCCTTAACAACCTTAGGGAGAAATCTGTTTTGACAGTACAAAAAGAGCTATTATAAATGCAATTAGAATCAACAACATCAGCAAGGAGAAAAATAGAAGTTGAAAGGCAAAAGTAAGAGTTGGCATGTCAGGGAAAGCTGGCATGTTCAAACTTTTGTTGCAGATCAAGTATTTTTTTTGTTAAAAAGCATCATGATCATATCCAGGCTTTAAACCACAGTCATCTGGTTATTTTGAGGGGTAAGATTAGAAAGGACCAGGGTCTGGAAGCAGAGAGTACCTGTTAGTTCACGACATGACTCGGTGTAGGTGAGGAAGAGAAAACAGAATACTGAAGGAGGCATCCGATCACCGGGAGTTGTGAGCCTGGCCTGTTGAATTCAGAAGGATGGAAGAGTTCCATCCGTTAGTGTTTCTAAACAACTCAGATTGTCTACCGTTGGACATTCCCGTTTCAGCCCACTATTCTGAGCTCATGACTAAGCATTGGGAGATTTCTGATTGGGTGAACAGGCAATGACAGAAACCCTTCCGTGTAGGATGGATCTAATTGGGAATGAAGAAAGTAAAGCAAAGCAGCCTTCCAGAGACTTCAAACCTTCCTGGGGTAATAACTGAGACCCTGTTGCAAAACAACCCCCAGGACAAGGGAACCCATATTGTTAAGTGGTTGGGGGGTAGGGTTGAGGAATCGTGGAAATCTACAGTGTAACAGACTGAGAGAGATTCTGACTTCAAACAGACAAGAGAGGGCATGGTGTTTCCCTCTTTGTATGCACACCTTTACACACCCACATAGTCTCAAGTTTCCGGTCAGATTATATTTTATAAAATTTCCAAGGAACCCCATGTTGTCTTTCTGGAGACCAGTTGGAAGGGGGATCTCCTATTTATTGACTGCACATTCCCATAAGGTAGGCCCCTGTATTCCATGTTTATCTCTGTTCATTCTTACTGTGGGCTACTGTCTAGGTCAGAATTCCTTCCTTCAGGCCAGTACTTACCCAGGAAACTATGTTTCTTGATCTTTGGCCCGGAAAAGCAGCCCATTTTTGCAACAAGGTTCTTGAAGATAAGGTCAGCAGCCTCTGCCAGAGTCTGTTACACTAAGCTGTTCTTTTTCAGTTGAACTTTCTTTAACCCTCTATTTGTGTAGAATATATAAAATCTCTTTCTTTTGTATTGGTGCTCACAAGAATAATAAGGAAGACTGTTTAGCCTTTCATTATCTACCTGAATATCCTAATTAGTCCTTCATCCAATCCATACCCATACCTCTGTCCATGAAAACGCAACACACAGCACATGCGCACACACAAACACACACACTTAGATTCTGTCTACCCTACTTGCCCCACAATCCTACACTTGTTCATCAAGACATTCACGTTTACCCCGAAACACATGGATGTAAGCCTGGTGTGGTAGCGGTTCTTAGGAACCCACCATTTCTCCTCCTCAGAACTCTTTTTTTTTTAATTTTTTTTTAAGATTTATTTTTATTTATACAGTATCCTACTTGTAGGCCAGAAGAGGGCATCAGATCACATTAGAGATGGTTGTGAGCCACCATGTGGTTGCTGGGAATTGAACTCAGGACCTCTGAAAGAGCAGTCAGTGCTCTTAACCACTGAGCCATCTCTCCAGCCTCCTCCTCAGAACTCTTATTTCTCATTCCACACTCCCTCTGAATTCCTTTAAAGGTTCTGCGAACTGGAATGTGTTTGTCTACACAGATGCCTGAGATGCCTGGCTTTCCCGCACAAAAGATTCATAAACGCCAGAGAAAAGGAATTATTGCTGTTGACAACTCCATTTATGCATCCGCCTAACATGAAGTCAAAGTGGCAATGTGAAGGGGATTTGTGGGTTAAGCCCACGGATTCCAAATGCTTTACTGCCAAGACTAGACCTGGATTCCTAGTGCGTTTACTGCCAAGGGCTCCCTTTATTATTCATTTTTTCCATAGAGACCTCATGCCTTCACATGTGTGATCTAAGGAGTAACCAGCATGTAAAACTAATTGTGTTTTGGTCCTTTATTCATCAAAGGTACTTGTGACCCTACAACTCCCTCTTACAGCAACACACGATAACAAAGCTACACGATGAGCCGATAGGACACAGCTAAAAAGACAAGCAACTTGACACTCTAGCTAGCCTATGAGCCTTATCTCAGAGAACATGCAATTTCTGTCAAGCTTTTGGCAAGAGTGAAAATAGCTCAAAGTCCTCTGTGATTCACTCCGTGGATCCCGACAGCACTGGAGCCCCCAGGTTGGGGAACTGCTGAACTACACCTTTGACCATCTTCCCAGTGTCTGCAGCGATGTCAAACAGGAATAGAAATCACAAAGACTAAAAAGACAGGATTAATTTTAGATTGCATTCGACTTCCGGGAGGTAATTGAGCCAGCTGAGAAGTCTGTGCTGGATTTTTCCTATAAAGTTTAAAATTTTGCAGTTAATTGGAATTTATCTACCAAGGTCCACTAGGTTGCTATCTATGCCTGTGTATATTGTCCTGTGTTAAGTACAATTTTTCATATATCCTGTGAGCACAGTAAAATGGTTAGAGACGTGGCTATCTCTGCTACTGAGGAAAAAACTGGGGGTTGAGCTTGGAGCCCTGGAGATTACTTACAAACTGAACGGAAGTGATGATAGTAATTTGCTTCAAGTTATAGATGTTAAATTCAGAAATCCAAAGGCAAAGCAGGTGGTACTTTAAGATCTGGACCTGGACTTTCTTTAGAGATGGAATAGTCTAGCCTGGCTACTCAGCGCGCATCTTGCACCAGAATTAGATGTGATCGTTCCTGTGAGTTTCTGGCTGCAAGAATCATCAGAAAACAAAAAGAGAATTCTTTTCATTGTGTGTCTGTGTGTATTACATCTTTATTAATCTGTCAATGGATATTTGGGTCATTTCCATGTCTTCATTTGATTTTTCATTGTTTGATGATTTCATACATTCATATAATGAATTTTAGTCCTTTTTTGGGTCCCATTCCCCTTGCTTGCCCTCCCCTCACTGGCACCCTTCCTCTCAGCAAGTCTCTTTCTTATTTTCATGAATTCTTTTTGTGTTGTGTCCCACTGAGTTTAATTACAGTTGCTTGCATGGGTGGGAGATTATTTACTGGAGCAAAGACAACTTATCAGTGGCCACACCACGGAAGAAAATGATTGCCTCTCCTCCAGGAAATATTAACAGCCAAGATTCCCTTGGAGAAGGTGGGGCTTCAAGGGCTCTGTGACAAGTTATTAATCACATGCTGTTGGCAATGGTGTTCACCTCTCCAAACAAAGGTAAGGTTCCCCAAAAGAAAGGATGAAAAATACTTTTCCATCCTCTTGCAACCATCATTTATGCCCCCCCTCCTGCATCAGGATAGACTGAGCATGCAAATATTGCTTCAGAAGGATAAGAAAAGAAAGTAGGTGATTTATCACCAATTTATCCAGCTAGCAGGATTTACAGTGTGATAGGGCCATGATTTCCATTTTAGCGATAGGGAAAGTCAGACTTAGAGGTAGTTGAGAAGCTGTTATTAATGGTTTTGTGTTAGATGGGGAAAGGGGGTTGGCAGAGAGAAGTTCTGAGGGGGTTTCAAATAATTATGAATTCAGAGAAGTCACACTCTCTAGAGTCTCAAGAAAGCCTCTGTAATTCAACCTAACTCTACAACTTTAGAAGCAGAACAGCTAACAATATAAAGTACAGTCTGAGGCCCGGAGAAGACAGGATGGGATGTCTCATCTGAATTAGAGAGGCAAGAGTGACTGAGCCTCCTTCCGGTTTTTTCTTTGTTCTATTCAAGTCTGCGGTAGACTGATGATACCCATCTGTACTCAAGAGAGAACCTGCTTTGCTGTCTCCAATGACTCAGTTACTCAAAACTCAGCTTCAAACGCCCAATGGAAAAATTAGGGGCTCCCATGGCCCTCTGAGTTTGGCTTATAATTTATCCCAGTTCCCCAGGGACCTTAAGGACGTAGAAGGGTAAAACCCTTCTCTCTGCAGTCACGGTGCTCTCAAACCTCTCTCTCTCAGAGACTTGGGAGATCATGGTGCTTTTACACGATAGACTGGCTTTGTGATGTCTTTGCTTCATTAGCTCTTTCTGGCATGGACCAACTGCCTTTTACTTTTAGAATCTTGGGCTTGTAAGACTTTGCATGTTTTTTAGAGATAAAGATGTAGAAGTGGACACTGGATTGTTTATATTTGTTGGTCTATGTAAAGGGAAGGGTATTGCAGTGCGAGGGGCCTGCTCTTTGTCCCAGTCGCTCAGCTAGCTTACACCCAAAATAACCACACAGAAACTGTATTAATTAAAACACTGCTTGGCCCATTAGCTCTAGTTTCTTATTGGCAAATTCTTACATCTTAATTTAACCCATTTCTAGTAATCTGTGTATTGCCATGTGGCTGTGGTTTACTGGCAAGATTCTAACCAGCATCTGTCTCACGCAGCAGATCCATGGCGTCTCTGACTCTGCTTTCTTCATCCCAGAATCCAGTTCCCAGAATCCAGCTATGTCTTCTCCACCTACCTAAGTTCTGCCACTATCAGCTAGGCCAAGGCAGTTTCTTTATTCATTAACCAATGAAAGCAACACATGAACAAAAGAACCTCCTACAGAAGGGGAATATGATTAACTTCTGTTTGTAGATCCCTGGATCATTAAGTTTATTATAAGAAGTATGTTTTGAACTAGAGGGAATTTTTTCTTCCTAAGAGCTTCTTATTCTGCTCTCATGGTAAGCAGGGTACTCCTGCCTGCTATTTAATCTCTCTGGATCTCAATTTTCTCTCTCTCTCTCTCTTTTTTAAAAGATGAGAGGAGTAATACCCACCTCTCTCTGTTCAGTGGATGTAGTGAAGATCAAATATGAATCCTAGACATTATAGACACATAAATCAAATATCCCTGTTATTGAAAACAAAAAAGGTAGAATTGTAAGGAATACGGCTGTATTGCTTCAGCTTCTTTTTCCTAGTCCCTTTAATCATCAGTGGCCTTTTTTTTTTTTTTCTAACCAGAGGACTGTTTTCATTGATTTCACAGATTTATATTCTTTGTCTGAAAGACTCTATGGAAGATCAGAATGGTGAGAACTCATTCTCCCCCCTCCCCCATTCTGCTGGGGTAAGTCAGAGAAAAGACAACAATCACAGGCAACATGGATATTGCAACAAGGGGGCTATCATACAGACGGACTCCAATAGAAGTATTCCCAGCTGATCTACAGTGTTCGATCAACAATTTCCTGGAAAAGTGAAAGGGTCACTCCTAGTGGGATAAACAAGATTTAGATGGCATGGGAGAAAAATGACTTAGACCGCAAAGATGGGAAATTAACCCGGGTAACTTTTTATGATGGATTTTGACTAGATGTCCCCAGGCTAAAAACAGAAGGAAGTATAAACAAATAATGAAGTTATTTGATTTGTTTACACAGACCTCACAATTCCAAAAACTACTCTAAATGTGTCTGGGGAACTTAGAAATATGTAAAACGTATTGATCACAATGAGAACTTAGAGCTCTCAGCATTAGAGAAGTAAGTTACCTATATGGAAACAAAGAAGGCTAGAATGCACTCTGACCTGTAAGATTATATAGAATATCGTAGCTTCTATCTTATGTAGGTACACACTGAGATAGATAGTAGACAAATGATAGGCAGGCAGTTTAGTGGAGTTTAGTACATATATCAACAGAGATAATATATATATATATAATATTATATATTTCTTGGTTTTGTCTAGGCCAATAGTGTATCAGTGTAAAAAATAAAGCACCCAAATTTAGCTTCTAAGCAATATTCTTCAATCAGGTATAACTTGATAGTGTAGTTCAAGCCTTTCATCCCAGAACATGGAAGCAAGAGGATCCACACTTCAATTTCAAGGCCATCTTGGCCAACAAGTTGGGACTCTGCCTCAAAAGGAAGAAAGAAAGGAAAACAAGCAAGGAAGCAAATAAACAAAAACTACCAACCAGAGATTCACAGGAAATGTCTTATTCCAGGAGACGCCAAAAGGACACAGTAGTAGAAGCCAAATTCAGGACATTTCTTATTAGGTACTTTTTATAAAATTTGAAAGGTGAAACATTTTGTGAAACAGATTATAATCCATAGAATAAAAGAATTCATAAATTCACGTTCATTGCTTTGGGAAAAATAATGGTTCTCTACAATGTCATAGTTCCTAGCATCTGTGACTAGGCTACCAAAACAAAGGGGCCTTGCCAATGTGGTTAAGCTGAGTTTCGGTGGAAAACTTTTCTGGGTTGGTCTGCATGGGCACAGTCTTATCACAGGCCTCTTATAAGTGAAAAGCGGAACCGAGAGATGAATAAAGAGAGCCAGAGAAAGCAAAGGCTGGAACAATGAATCTGTGAGAAGGGACTATCAGCCAAAGTGTATTGATAGCCTCTGGGACTTAAAAATACAAGGACTGGGCAAGGCAATGGTGGTGCACGCCTTTAATCCCAACACTTGGGAGGCAGAGACAGGTGGATCTCTGTGAGTTCGAGGGTAGCCTGGTCTACAGATCGAGTTCCAGGACAGGCTTCAAAGCTGCAGAGAAACCTTGTCTCTGGAAAACAACAACAATAAAAAACAACAACAACAACTCCCCCCCCCCAAATGACAAGGAATGGCTTCTGTCCTCATTATCCTCAGAAGGAACAACAGTGTCCTGACTTTGATCTAAACTTTCTAAAACATGTTGCATCCTTCTGACCTTCATAACTTTCAGATCATGTATAAATACTGTGTTAAGTCACCAAGTTCATAGTAATTTGTTATAAAAGTGATAGAAAACCCATGCAGGTGACTATAAATACATATGCATGCACTCACAATCCCATCCCATATGTGCACACACACACTACAAAGAAATGTCCTCTTTTCTTATGCTGGAGTTTTCTATTTAGATAAAGAGATAAAGATTAAAATAGAAAATTATTATTTGGCAACTACCGCAGTCTTATTTTTTGCCATTAATGGATGCTAAATTTAATGAGGGGAACTTTGATGAGAAACAGGATACCTACATCGTCACAGAGTGCCTCTTCAGAAAGCAATTATAAATTACGGAACTCACAGAGTACTTATAAATTACAAAAAATATCATACCTTCATAGCAGCAAAAGCCGACAGATGCTGGTTTTAGCTGAATAATTCACATTAGTATCACAGATTGAGAATAAACAGTTTTCAGTCGTGTCCAGATACAGTCGGCTGAGAACAGAGTGTGACATCTGAGTTATTCCCCCAGAAATGCAGGGTTTCAACTGAAGTGCAAGGAAATGTTAGTTAAAGGAAAGTGTCTGGAGGGACAATTTCAGATCAAAGCAGATTTAAAAGGGGCCCATAACAATGAAAGCAATATGGAAGATGAGACTCTAAAGAGCATTAGATTCTACATTTTTTTCTTTTAGCTTCCAAAGTTGGAAGTGGAACAATGGTTAGGTTCTGACTCGAGCCTGTAGCTTAGATAACACGCCATTAGTGTTCATTTGCTGTTTTGAGGATCACACTGAAGTTATAGATGAAAATGCTCTTGCTTTTATGACAGACACACACAGAGAAGTATTTAGACACACCTTATTTTCTCAAATTAAATTGCTTTAGAATATGTGTGGGTATGCATAGATAGAGATTATAATACAAATTAAAATTTGGAGATTTCATGTCAAGCCTATGCATAAATTATATTAATTTTGGGGAAAATTTTTGTTAGAAAAATATTTTAAAGGACATGAGGCGAGGCAAGCAACATGGTGCTGAGGCCAGAGAGTGAGTGGTGGTCACGATTTGGCATTGTAGAAACAGCTAGGGACAACTTTACTTGTCACTGCTCGAGCTTGAGGACCCAGTACATATGCACTGAATCTAGGGTGGAAGGGAGGATATTAGGGGCCTGCATGTTGGACAGAGATCACTCTTTTTGTCTGTGTATGCACAGAATATGGCCACCTCTATCTCCACATTTATTTCTTAAGCCTCACAAGCACAAACTATGTCCTCCTTCATGGGTTGTCCATTGAGATCTTGGTCAGATGTATGGCCATCTCCTGAATATTTGTACCCTGCCCTATGACACTGGAGTGACTTTGAAGCTTGGGATGGAAGACTGCTGTCTAATGAATCACTTGGCAGTGTTCAGACACCAGGGCCACTTACTCAAAGTGCCACACAGCAAAGCTCTCGTGGAGGCCTCAAGGGAGAACGCTGGAAATCTTGAGTCTTCAGGTTTCATGGAGTAAGGTCAAAAGATCAACAAACAATGAAAGGCAAGGGCTGTGGCGATCAAGAGTAGCCTAGATTTGCTTACTCAGGATACAGCCTGAAATAGAATGATGGAATTTCAGGTCAAGTATTCATCAATTCAATTATTGATTGACTGAGGAAGTACGACAGCCAGTCAGCAGTCTTTGAAGACCCACAGCAAACAGAAGGGTCCTGTTGTTCACTGTTTACCTCAGGCCCAAACTGAGAAGGGCGATATGCATGCCCAGCTGCCCCATGCAAGCCTTTTAGCCATTGTTTTCTTCTCTTTACCCATCTCTCTGACTTATTTTTCAGTTCATTGAAAACAACCCTCCAAGGCTTTTGCGCTAATATCACCACATCCTTGACACTGATTGGTTCTCACAATTAATTGGTTCTCTCAATCTTGCCATTTACACACATCAAGACTTGGACATATAACTGAGGTAGGCATGATGGTGCATATCTCTAATCCCAGCCCTCAGGAAGCTGAGGTAAAGGGATCATGTACCCAGGGCCAGTCTGGCTACATAGTGAGAACATGTGTCATTCACATATATGTATGTGTGTGTTTAAACTGAGCATTCAGGGAAAGATCCACATGTGGGGGGCTGGGGGAGAGGAGAGGATCTGGAGTTTGGATAGTAAGTGGACAAGAGTTGAAGTGGAAGAACTTGGTGACAGTGACAGCGTGCAATGGCACCGGAATAGAGGTCTTGCTTCCATGTGGCTCCGTCTGTCTTGCGTCACCTTCAGAGAGACATGCTTCACCAAGCAGGAAGTGTCTCTTTGTAATAGGGAGGACACCTGTATTTCTGGAAGGAGAATCAAGTCTCAGGTGTTAGTGTTTGGTGACTAATTTTCCCAGCTGTAGGGGAACAAAAACATTTCTCAATGTTGGGACTTGTGTAGTGAAAATCAGGAAAGGTGGGACAAGGTCATCATCCTACTTAGAGGTCTGGGATGTGTTGCAGCTGCAAGGACAGAGAAGAAGAACAGCTGGGGAATG
Organism: Alexandromys fortis; assembly: GCF_014885135.2. Classification (NCBI taxonomy): domain Eukaryota; kingdom Metazoa; phylum Chordata; class Mammalia; order Rodentia; family Cricetidae; genus Alexandromys; species Alexandromys fortis. The sequence goes on from NW_026067965.1 coordinate 5,545,663, forward strand.
GGCAGTGATCTGATTGGTGCCTGGTTATCTGTAGCCCTAGAGATGAGATGTGTTTCTACAGTGCCGCGCAGACTCCACGGCAGGGCTACAACCTTGAAGCCGGCAGAGAGTTTGGAAGGACACCTTTGATACTTGCACAACACAGCAGTTCCCTGCATCCTGTTTATGTTGAATAAACACATCACTAGTGGCGTTGTATAGCAACAAAACAAACAAATGTCAGTCAAAGCTTTGAAGTAAGTGCTTGACGTCATTCTCATTCTTTAGATACACAGTTCAAGAATTCTCTCCTGATCCAGTGGAAGAGGAAAGGGGATACAACAGTTCAATAGGCAGCCAGCCAACACCTCTCCCTGACCCTGTCCAGTGTGAGTTACAAGTTGGCACAACCATTCTGTTCAGCACAACGTTATTTAATAGCTAGGGTTGACTTTCAACTCTGTCACTTCCACAAGGCATGGAACCACGAGAAAGTTATTTAATCTCTCTCTGAGCCTTTGTATCCTCATTAAATGGGATTGCCTCATAGGGCCGTGATGTGGAAAAAAGTAAGTTAACGTTTGAAAACCACTTATGATATTGCCTGGCACGTTATAAGCCTTATAGAACGGTTTGTTTATGATTTCTAAATCTAAATTGATTTGCAAAAGGAAAGCACCATTTTTTTTTTTGCAAGGGTTAGGAAGCAAAGCACACTTACGTTGAGGAAATCATAGCAAAGCAGTTCGATTTGCGATTAGAAGGCTGTTGGTGACCTTAATGGCTGCAAGCAATAAATCAGAATGAATTAAGGACAGAATTGTGAGTGATTAGAGGCCCCTTTCACCCATTCATCATGAAGGGTGGGTGGGGGAAGGACTCCCTGGGCAGGGAGGGGGAGAAGATGTAAATTACCAAGAGGACCAAAAGGCCCCTGTGGAGAGTCTCCAACAGGAACCAAAATTCTCTTCTCACTGTTAGTTTCCTTCTCTGTTTTCCCAACCTGCCAAATAAACAAGATCCCAGCTGGGCTACCCTTGCTGTAAGGCCAGGCCACTGCAGAGTCCAGCCAAGGTCTGGAGGATCCTGTCTCTTGACAGTAGCTCAAGTGCTTGGCAAGCAAAAGAGAAAATTACCGGCACCTCCCAGGTGATTCACAACCATCCCATTTTCTCCAGGTCAGATTCAAGAGTAGCCTCCTGCTTTACGTTTTCGCTAAACACAAACACTCCTAGGGAGATGGGCTCTTACAGTTCAATGCCCACACAAAGGTGACCGAGCTGTGAGGATCCAGGAGGAAATCAGGGGAACAGCTGTGTGGTATGAGCCTAAAGGTCTTGGATACATACTGCTGCCAGATGTTGAGCATGAGTTACATGTGGGTTTTTCCCAGATGTGAAGTATATACACATTATGTAATAATGGTAGTACCTAAGAAAACCAGTTTTATGAGGAGCCACAGAGTCTAAGAGAGGCTAAAGAACTTTCCAGAAACGCAGTGAGATGCTTGAGCCAGATTTGAACATTTTTTCTGGGTGCACGTGTGTATGTATGAGCATGTGTGTATATTTCTGAACATGTATATCTGTATGTTCATGTGTATTAAAGAACTTATTTATGGAACAGGGACCATGTGAATATGTGTGCCCGTATGTTTAGGGGCCCAGAAGGCAACCTCAGGTGTGGTTACCCAAGTACTAGTCACCTTAGTTTCTGGGATTGCTTCTTTCACTGGCGTGGGACTCAGCAGCTAAACTGTAGCCATCGAGTCCTAGGCTAGAGCCATTGAGCCTCAGGGAACTACCTACCTCTTACTAATCAGAGCTGGGATCGTAGGCACCTGCCACTGTGCCTGGTTTTTAGATGTGGATTCTGAGGACCAAACCCAGGTACTCAAGATTGCAAATCCAATATGCTACCAACTATCTTTCTCAGCCTTGGGATATTTTAAACAACAACAACTATTATTATTCTCTGCCTCATCTATCTCAAACTCCAGTTTCCAGAAGATTGTCTGTTACCCAGTGTTGACTTAGCCAGTAATGTTTCTACTAGAATCAAGTTAAATAGTAACTCAAGTTCTATGGATTATGATTATTATGTTGGAGCATGGGCAAGAATCTGTGTTTTTAAAAATTCTTAAGATGCAATCTAAGCAACAACAACAAAAAAATCCTTCAGATAATTCAGTTGTATGGATGGTTGGGGGAAGCCCTACAGAGTGTCCTGTGCACAGTCCCCAAACTGATTTTGTTTTTTCCAGTTTTAGGGGGTTGGAGAGAATGCAACAATTGTAGCCCTTATCTTTTATCCATCTGTTCTCTACCTTAAGAAAGTGAAAGAAAAAATAACAACAGAGGGAATAGAGAAAGCTGTTCAGAAGCGGTGAGAGGAGGGGAGAAGGAAGTTAAAATCCCATACTTTTTTAAATGCACCTGTTGGTTAAAAGCTAACACATCCTGGTGTATGGTTGGCTGCACTACCAAGAAGGGAGACACAGGGTTAGCATGAGACAGAAGTGAGTTTTGTATTTCTTCAGGGGGCTGGAACTCTTGGCTCTGCTTGATGCTCCAGTGGTTAAACCCTTGGACAACCATTCACTCACTCTCAGTTGCCATTACTGTAGAGAGAAAGAGCTACGTTGGAAGACTTGAAAAGACCCCTTTACTCTGACATTCTGTGCGTGTGTTCCTGGCTGATCCCACACTGCTCAGCCAGCTAAGAGGTTTGTGTCTCTCAGACTCTGGGGAGATAAAAAAAAAATTAGGGGGGTAGGTAGAGGAGGAAAGAAAACAGACAGCTCCTGCTCTAGACGCTGAGACCTGCCTGGTGTGGACAGATCGATGCCTACAGGGTGGGAGGTGGGGCAGGCCTGCAATGATGGGGGATCAACTACGTGATATTTCTCTGGCGACAGAACTCTTCAGGGCTGAAGCAAAGTAATTGAACTTAATGTCCAAACACAAATCCAGTCCATAAATCCAGGTGCTGTCTATTGGAAATTTCAGAAGGGCTCTGCCTTCTTTAATCTTATCTCTGCCAGACAGTTTCTGTGTTCCTGATGTAATTAGAGCGATAAAACAACGTGGGACAACTGCTGGCTTCTATCATGGCATCACTGCTGTTGACTTAAATGACAAGGTAATAATTTTATAAGAGGCCCTTTATTTTTATTTCTCCCTCCATTGCGGATGGGTGTTCTCCAAATGGAGCACCATCTCTCCCTCGATAAGCTCACCAGACACCAGATACACAAGGGCCGCTTCGTTCATTGCCATTTAGTCAAGTATCTACATCTCCCAAGGGGCAGTTGAGATTGTTTTTAGTAGTTAAAATAATAGGACCAGCTAGGAATTTTTAGAACCATAGCACATTTCCTGCAGAGCGGAGTGATTTACGCATCCTTCAAAATTAACCCTGGAGGGAGCAGACTGTCCCTTTTCACCCGAGAAAATGCACTGTTGTTTCCATCCATTTCATGAGAAAGACTTGGTTTGTGCATAGCCTGTGCCCATGAGGGCACTGCCCAAGCAGATATGCCAAAAGACAGACATTCCTGACCTTTCGAAGGTCAGACCAAAATGATCTAGAAAACAGTATTAGATGAGAGGAATAGACGTTGAAGACCTAAAATAAGTTTAGCTTGAAACCAAAAAGCCATTTGGAGTCCAAAGACAAACTCAAACCATCTTTGGAAACGCAAAGAGCCTGAGACTTACGTCTGGCTCTAATTTGCACTTCTCTGGGAAGGCACTTTGGTGGGATCCCACATTCCAGCCAGACAGTCACAGTCTCACGGTGACAAAGCCCCAGAGCTGACACTTCAGCATTGGAGATTCCAACACTTTCTTGTCAAAAAGAAAATTTGGTGCAAAAACGCAATGTCTAATTATTTGCAGATATGGCTGATCAAGATTCAAAAGGCTGGTGGCTGCTCTGGGTATCCATGAGAGACTTTCCCCAGCATCCTCTAACCCTAGTGGCTGGAGCAGCAGGGTGGAGCTGCGTGGCTTCCAGACCAGAGCAGGCACAGTCCTTCCTTTAGTCCCCTCCCCCTTTCTTTCAACCCTGGATTATTTTTGAGCATCATTACGTGGGGTTGGCTTGCTATTCTTCCATGAGAGAGCTGGCAAGAAGGAATCTAACGTGCCAGACATATATAAAAATGTACAAACGTGTAGAGGGCCAGAGACAACTGGTGATCCAAGTTGGAGGACCCAAGAGGCACTTTCCTACCTTTTCACTCTGCTCTCCTGGATCTGCTCCCCAATGGCCTTTTTCTATGTATCAATGGGGAAGGTGACTTGAAGAATGACAGCCAGAGAGGTTGCATAGTGTAGCTGCTTTATATAGTTGCTCTGCATGATTGATGGTTGTTTCTGGTTGAACTTTGTTTATAGGTGTGTTTATTATTTTTGAGATGCCTTCTCTCCCCCAGAATTAAGGTGGCTCTTGGTATAGGAATGGGGCCACTGGTTAGCTACCACCTTTGGTAAGAGGTCCATATTCACACCAGCTTTAAAAGACTTTAGTGCCTTATTTCCTCCCCTACTTTGTTTTCTAATGTATGTTAGCTGGAAGGCAACAACAGGAACAAAAAGAACCCTTAGAGCAGAGAGATCCCTAGTCTTGTCATTAGAGTAAGGGAAATGTTGAGTGAGACTTTAGGATACTTTATACCTCAATGTCAAATTTTATTTTACAACTTTTAGGAAAGATACCACCTAATTTTAGGTGATCTTGTCTAACAAAAAAGTTTCTTAAGCAGAATTCGCCCAAAATCAAGATACAAATCATAAGCAAATTTACCAGTAAATCCAATAGTATTAAAATTTAGAACATCTGTACAACAAAGATAGTAAAAAATTCATGTAACACAATGGAATATATTTTTCATGTATATAACTGACAAGAGATAATTATCCAGAATATACAAATATAAATCAATGGGAAATAGCAAACGACTCTGTGAAAAATATGGACAAAATGAATGATCAATGTGTTCCATAAGAGAAAACCCAGATGAGCAATGTAAATATAAGAAAGATATTTTGACTTTCATAGTAATAAGGAAATATAAATCTGCTCAGCAGCAATATCTTTTTCATATTCAGTATAGTGTTCATTTGTTGAATGTTTATCGGTCTTGTTCATCTATCTATCTATCTATCTATCTATCTATCTATCTATCATCTATCTATCTATCTATCTATCTATCTATCTATCTATCTATTATCTTTATATATTTTCTATGATGAAGGAATTACCCACCTCTGAGGTGTAGTCCTAGGCTCCTCTAAGAATCAAATGTGTTTGGGGAGTTGGCACTTGCAAACAAGCATGAAGACCCGAGTTCAAATCCCCATAACCTATATAAAGCCAGGTTCAGTTCACACTCATCTATAATCTCAGTGCTCCAAAGGTGAGATGGGAGGTACAGATAGGAGAATCCCCAGAAATGGACGGTTTAGCTATCCTGGCATGCACAGTGGTGAACTACAAAAGAAACCATTTATATTAACAAGGATAGAAGGTGGGGCACAACACCTAAGGCTGTCCTCTGGCTTCCACACATTCACCATGGGATACACACACATGCAAACAAAGACATAAATACACACATAAATGAATATAAAATTAAGAATAATAAGTACTCCCAGATGCCAGGTGGGTCCTCTCTGAGGTTATTTTATTGCTATACCATGTCTATAGGACCTGGAATCTACCAATCAGATCCTGTTCCAAGTAACTTTTTCGAGAGGTAGCAACAGAAGTGAGAACACACCCATGGTAGCAAAGTCATGACGATGCACGCGGTGTTAGAAGTGCTAGTTGGTATAGACACAGTCTGCAGTACTTGGTGTTGATGATATCTAGCAATGGTATTCTCGGAAGACTGGAGTTTGGATGCTGTATTTAATAAAACAACACTGAATCCAGTTGCTCAGTTCTCATGGTGGATGGTTCTGTAAATCATCCAAATTCCTCTATATGGTTTCTCATAGTTGGATCAATTAGAAGCTTCCTTTTTTAAAAATTAAAACTGTTGTACATGTGCAAGTATGCATGTGTGTATGCATGCATGTGCGTACATGTGTGTATGTGTGCATGCATGCGGTGTGGATGCATGTGTGTATGTGTGTGCATACATGCATGTGTGTATGATGCATGCATGTGCATGTGTGTGTGCATGAGTGCATTTTGAAATTTGGAAATCTTATTACTTGTCAGGCATTTTATCTACTAAACCATCTTCCCAGCCCTAGGAATGCTTTTGTTCAGTATGATGTCTAATAATCTCAAACGTTGCCAAGCATAAAACAAAATGGCACCTGTCTGGAGAGGTAGGCTAGGAACTTGTTAGACATGTCAATGGAGCCTGTCAATGTATGTGGGAGGAAGATTCCTGTACTCAAAGACTCTGGGAACATACTGGAAAGACATCCTCTCTCAATTGTGTGGGCGGATATGTATCAAGATGTCCACTGCGGTGGCATTCCCATGGCATTCCCTGGCATTTCCAGTACACTGGATTCTCCACGGCAACCAAGGATGCCCCTTCAACAATGGCCTCTCCTGGCCTCTCACAGTGCCAAGTCTCAGCTCTCTCCATGGTCCCTTCAGTCCTGTGGCCTTCACTCTATCAGGATCAGTATCACATGGGAGACTGCTGCATATGACTGAGTTTGATGGTCAACTTGAGATGCAGATTTGGCCCTCTCTGGGCAACAGTTCCAATGTGCTGACCCTGACGAAATACTTCCCAGGACATTTCACCTCGGGGGTGCTTGTCTATTCCTTACAGCTGGTTCTCCAGCCACAGGTAACCAGCATCAACTGCCCCAGTCTCATCAATGGTCCCAGGAAAGCAGAGTTTCCTTCAATGAGATCACAGTCGATGCTTCAGTTTCAACTGATCAGAACTCACACATTCTTAATTCAAATATAGGGCATGGGCGGTCATAGATTTCATGGCTAGTCTTTGCTTCCCTCTGAAACTTTACAAGCCAGACCTTTCCAGTACAGGTCTGTATATCTCCCAATGCTCTTATCTTCCAGGCTCCCACACAACTGTCCTTTATGCCTGAGCATTGAAAGCATTTTCTAGTTCAAAGTTCCACAATCCTCCCCAAAACAACACATTCAGGTCTGTCAGAGAAATACTACACCCTCTGGTCACAATTTCCAGCTGATTTGATGCTTCTGTAATAAACGCCATGACCAAAAACATCTTGAAGAATAAAGAATTGCTTTCATCTTAAAGACCCTCACCAACTGAAGCCAGGGCAAGAATTCAAGGCAAGATCCTGGAGGCAGCAACTGAAGCAGAGACCATGGAGCAATGGGGTTTACTGACTTGCTCTCCATGGCTTTCTCGTTCTCCTTTCTCCCATGGGTCAGGACAATCTCCTTTAGATGTTGTCCCTCACGTACTAGCCACAATTTTTTCTTTTCTTTTCTTTTTTCTGAGTATGGTCACTTACTGACTTGAAAATTGCCATGTAGGCCAGGTGACAAGCCCATGAGCCTCAGAGATCATTGTCTCAGCCTCCCTAGTGCCAAGACTGTATGCTAGTCAGCATGTCCTGCTTTCTTTACACGGTTTCTGGGGATTGAATACAGACCTCGTATTGCAAGCTAATCACATTACTACGTGAGCTATCTCTCCATCCCTAGTGTCCCTTCTGTAAATTAGTATACAAGTAATTGGTTCCATTATAGGATGCTCATAGACATTTCTGCTCTCCCAGTACCCAGGGGCCTGGGAATGCACCTCCTTAGCAGGTACAGCTGGTTCCAGCTCAGCGTGAGCAGCTGACTGCCTCTGTGTGCCAACTGGGCTTCTCCAGAGGAAAAAAAAAATCCCACTGAGGCCTTTTTCTATTTTACTTATCCTTTCCTCTTATTTCTCTATGTAACGTCTGATCAATCACCTTTCCTGGAGCTCCACTTATGGCCATTTTATTTTGTCTTGGCTACATGATCGTATATGTCAGATGTTTGATATGAGTCTGGTACTATGTTAATTTTTTGTCTCTATGATTTCATTTAAAACCTCTCTCCAACTCTATAATAGGAACCAGTAGCTCTTTTGAACAATGTTGGTTTTTTTTTTTTTCAAAAGACTTGTTCTCAGAACTTCATTCCTGAGTGCCTTAGTGTTGCTGGGCTCTGGCAGAGTTCTATGCTTTCCTGGGGACTTTTAGCATGAGCCAGGTTTAAGATCCCTTGGACTAGTTTATACACGTGTTTTCCAAGCTCCATCTGATTTTAAGCATAACCAGGGCACTTATAAACATATGTTCTTGGATCCAAAGTCTCTAAGAATCTAGACGAGAAGCTTTTTAATCAAGTAGTTAGATGGTCCATGTGCGTGGACAGCCAGAAAAAGGGCTTGTTCTCCTGGAAGAGTCAACCAGCGCATCCTTCCCCAAGCCCACACACCTTTCCTGTGGGTTGCTTCAGGCATCCAAAGTAGGATGGAAAGAACTATTAAAATTAGGTTTCTCCAAGGATGGTCAGTCAAATGAAGATCCCTTCAAAGTACATATCATTATTATTACAGATATACAGAGGCCGGGGTTATAAACATGAGGACTTCCATGCTGCTTCCTCCTCTCACTGATCTGATGCCTCTTCTGCATGGAATCACTTATTTCTCTGCAGAGGGGCTCATGCCTGTATTAATTCTGGCCTACTTTCTTGTTCCAATATGCTCTAAGGTTTCGGGCCTTCCGATTCGTGGGTGGAAACATAAGCTATGGAATTCAGTCCTTGAGGTAAAGTAGATGGTGTTTCCACCGAGAAATAAACCTCAGGGAGGCAGTCTGTGGTCCAGGATAGTACTTCAGGGAGTGGGAGTAATAGAGAGGCCAGGGATCCTTTCTCCTTACTGGCATGTGTGTGTGTGTGTGTACACGTGTGTATATGTATGTGTGTGTGCATGTGCGGAAACATGCTGAACTTCTTGGGTGGTGTCAGGAAGGAGGAGGGGAAGCAAGTCAGGCATCACAATTTTTACTTTCAATTCAAGCCCCTTTCTGTCATCTGATGATTCCACATGAAAGTGTATTCAGAAGAATGTGCATCTGCTGGGGGAAGGGCTGTTATGGAACCACTGCAACTCTCCTAGCCTAAAGATGTACCAGGCTCTTTATTATGAATCCCCCACCCCATATCCCCAAGATGCCTGTAGTCACCAGAGAGTCGCCTGCAGTATGACTGAGGTACTGCAGGGATGGATTCTATCTTTGTCATAGGAACATCCTGAAACTTTGCAACTGTGTGTTCCCAGAAAAGGTTTTGGGAAACAACATCAGGAACTGTCCCATCACCCCTTCACAGAGAGTTCTCATTTTTTTTTTTAACCTTTCTCATCTGAGAAAGTAATCTAAGCACACACCTTGAGTGGGTTCCTTAAGAGTATGTGAAATAATTCAAATGTCTGGCAAGGCCTCACTTGGAGGTGGTAGCAGTCAGTGATTTCTATTCTTGTCATCATTAGATTGAAGTTTCTTAATGAGAAGGATCTTTATTAATTTCATCATTTGAAATATTTGCTCTTTAAATAGTGCCCTGTACTATCTACATACTCCATCATTATTCAGTAGAGGAATGGGTATGGTAGCCAACAGAGGTCAAGTTCTATGTCTGTTACTTTGGACCTTTGAATAGTGCCTCATAAGGTTAATGACATTGGATTTCCTGGGTTGACACCTTTCTGGCCAGGTTTCTGTCTGCCTGCAGAACCTCAGTTGTTCTGTATCTTCATCATATCCACTGTCTTTGAAATTTTTGTATTGTTATTACTCTCTCTCTCTCTCTCTCTCTCTCTCTCTCTCTCTCAAGTGTGTGTGAGAGAGAGAGAGAGAGAGAGAGAGAGAGAGAGAGAGAGAGAGAGATGTGTACCACAGGAAATGTGTGGAAGTCAGAGGACAACACTCTGGATTCATTTCCGACTTTCTGTCTTTAGTTGGGTTCTAGAGCTTGGACTCACTCAGGTCACCACACTTGGGAGGCAAGTATCTTGACCCACTGAGCAATCTTGCCATGTTCCTAGTCTGCCTTTTTAAAGATACAGGAAATAGTAGTACTTTATTGCTTTATTGTAGAAAATATCTTTCTCTCTCTCTCTCTCTGTCTCTCTCTCTCTCTCTCTCTCTCTCTCTCTCTCTCTCTCTCTGTATTTGCTCCATAAAACCAAAAGAATGTATATAATCTGCATGTGCCAAGTAAAATGTTCAGTCAGGCCACAAATTACTATTTGACCTATACATTAATTACTTTTCTCATTGTCGAGACAAAACACCCAACAAAAGCATTCAAGGAAGCCAGGGATTGCTCACTGGGACTCCTGGATGGAGGATACAGTCCACTGTGGCAGGGAAGGCTTAGTGACAATGATGGCTCTCTGGGGAGAAGAGTATGAGGTAACTGGTCACACTGCATCCATAATCGGGAAGCAAAGGGAAATGAATGTTGGTGCTCAACTAAATTGCTCCACCCCTTTTCATTCAGTATGGACCCAGATCCAAGGGGGTGCTGCCCACATTCAGGGTAGGACTTCTTACTCCTGTTAATCCTGTCTGGAATTCCAAAAATCGAAGTGACCAATAAAACTCTTGAGACTATGCTGACACACAGAACTTCAATTCTGGGGTTTGGGAATGCATGAGATATCAAAACTTTCCCTTCATTTTTGCTTTGCAATGATATTGTCAGTTTTAAGTGTCAGGGGCACTATATATGGTTAGCTTACTGAGTACAAACAACAGAGGAGAAAAGGGACTTGGGAATAGGGACAGTAAGCAGCAACGTGCTCATGGTGTGTGCTACGTTCCTGGACCCAGCTGTGCTGAAGCAAACAGTGCCCTGACTCTTTTTAATGACAATGATGCAGTTCACTATTTCAAAAATCCCCCAGTGGGACCAGTGTGTTGTGTCCACCACACATCATCAAAGTACTTCCTAATATGGGGTTCTCATTCTGTTGTCTCCACAGTAGGGACATGGACATTTATGTGGACATTTGTCTTCCCTCCTGTTTGCCCACACTTTTCCTAGTCCTAGGCCAGTGGCCTTTTCTCATCCTGGCAATAAAAATGATGCTCTCACCTGTTTTAAGGACAATCTCTCGCCCTTCCTAGCTTCTTTCTCCACCAGAATGAGTTCTATGGTCACACCTGGGTCATGCATCTTTGATTCCCCAGCTGCACCCACCACAGGGGCTGGAGAGCTCTCGGCAGCTCCTTAGAACTCCTGATTCATATTTTTAGATAACCCTCCCCCTTCAAAATTCCACCAAAGAAGACAGCGTCTTCCTAATTAGAGCCATCAGCACCCAAAGTGTGTTTGCCGAGTCCACTCCCCTCGGGTGATTTTAAGGCCATGGAGTGCAGGCCCTCATTAACAGCTCTTGTGATGCAGTCATTCTGACCTCACCCATGGGTTGCAGTAAGAGGTGGCACAGGACAAATATGCGGAATGACATTCTGTCTGTGTATGACTGAAAGGCAATGGAATGAAACCACAGGGATCCCTTAAGGAAGCTAGGAGAAAGTCACTTACTCTGGCCCTCTGAATTGCCTTTGGAGCAGACTTTTTCCCAGCCTACAGGAAGTAACCTGTGGCACTCCTTTTGGATGGGTAGGTGAAGGGATCTACAGAGCAATTTGAGGCCTTGTCTCACGTGTAAGGGATCACCTCCTTTTTCAGTACCATTGACAGCCATATACTCTCCAGGGGCCGGACTTTGAATCTAAATCAACAAATGATACATATGTTTTGAAGTCAGCCTTACCTTCAGCCTAGATAGCCATAAGACTTGATAAAGGTCTCCCAGAAAAGAACAAGGCTCATCGGCATGTGTCAGTACCACTATGTCAGGCTCCCATGGCCAGAGGAGTATTATATGGAGGACCTTCCTTACGACATTTGCTTACCATCTCTGACCTGCCAAACCGGCTCCTCATTTCCTATTAAATGCAAGGCTCTGTGGCTCCAGATTCACCCTGGCTACAGGAAAGGGGTTTACCCAGCTGCCCTGTGTTGAGATAAGTGTAAACCCATTGTTATTTAGCAAGAGATCTCAACCTGTGGAAGGCTGTTTGAAAATAAAAATTTCCACCTGTGACAAAGATTCTTTGTTACCCAGTCTGTGAAAAATTAGAGGAAAGCCCAGAGGTGTGGGTGAGTGGGGGGGGGGGGGGGCACTCAGCCTCAGTTGGAAGGTTGTAGAAGGTTGTAGCTTTTAGTGCAGAAGTCTGTGCCCTCCAGGAGGACAGAGAAATCTGCTCTCATTTTCCTCTGCTTGCCACCATCCCAACAACCATGACCCGGTCTATTCCCTCCCAAGAGTCACTGATTCTACACACGTTGATCCCATTGGATTACTTTTTCTTTGCTTTCTTTGTGTGTTTCCTTTTTGTTTAGTTTTGGACAAAATGAAGGCAAGGCTTCCTCAGAGATGGGGGTCATCCGGAGAGGTGAGAAGAACACAGGAAGGACTATCACTGACTTTATAGGTGCACTTACCAGGAAGATTCTAGCCTACGTCCATCCTGGGTCGGAGTTGCCTGGGAGAACAGAGCCTGGTGTCTCTGCTCCAGAGAGCAGAGCTGTCGAGTCTACCCGGGAAAGCTGAGCATGGCGTCTCTGCTCCAGAGAGCAGAGCTGTCGGGTCTGAGCTCACTTCCTCTTTCTCCCAGCATTCCATTCTGTCTACTTCTCCCATCTTGCTCTGTTTACTCCTCCCACCTATGTTTTAACCTATCAGGGCAAGCAGTTTCTTTATTTAATTAACCAATGAAATCAACAGATTGATATATGATACTCCCACATCACCACACCAGTTTGGAATTATGATTAATAAAAGGGTTATTTATTTAAAGGAAAAAACTTACAGATCACCGTCCTAGACAACAGCCCTCTGTGTGACCAGAAAAGGAGTCTAGGAGCCGGAAGCAAGGGAGCAAGAGCAGGGTTACTGCTGCATTTTAAAGCGAAAGAGTCCACGCTCAAGTGGGCTGGTATCTTAAAGGCTATTGGCCCGAGGAGCAGAAGGAGCTCCGACAGCAGCCCACTAATGTCCTATTCTGTGTGTGCTACTGGGTTGAGCACCTCAGTTGGGAGCATTTAGTTTGACAGAACTGAGAATCTGAGGTTGCCAGTATAGACAAACCTAGCCCATGCTCCCTGCCAGACTGAATTCTATATTAGAGGTGTGTAAAACTGGACAAAGGCTCCAGACCTCACAAGGGGATTACATAGATGAGGAGAGACAGAAGTCATCCTGAAGAAATTGAGATGCAAGGGTAGTCTCCACTCCCTGAAGACTGTGTACTTGCAAACCATAGAGGTTATTGGGGCTCCCCTTGAGAGAAGAGTTACTAGCCACATCTACTTAACAGGCAGCAAAACTCTGCAGGTTGAAAATGGAGGTGGAGAGTAATTGGAAGGACAGTGTATTGTGTTCATAGCTGCAGTCGTACAGGAGGGGCACATGGAAGTCTTCTTGGGACAGAAGATGTTCCGGGCATCTATTTCAAGCTAAGGACCTGCTTTCCCGGGCAAATGATGTCTTGTTACTATTATAGCTGGAGCATTAATACACATGGGTCTCTTGGTGTGGAGCCATAACCTGGCAAGAGATTCTATATCCCAACAACATGCTTTCACTAGAACCAGGATGTTTGCCAGGGAGGAGGTAGAAGGGTCTTTGAACAGGTATAGCCTAATAAGAACACCTTTCCAGTTCTTTCCTGGGTAGGGAAAGTATGTGTGTGTGTGTGTGTGTGTGTGTGTGAGAGAGAGAGAGAGAGAGAGAGAGAGAGAGAGAGAGAGAGAGAGAGAGAGAGAGAGAGAATTCCTGTGAGCATAGGCAAGCAACATGCATGTGCATATCTGATATGATATAGACAGATATTTATTTATTTATTTGTTTATTTATTTATTTATTTTGGGGGACAGGGTTTCTCTGTGTAACAGTCCTAGCTGTCCTGGAACTAGCTCTTGTGGACCAGGCTGGCCTCAGACTCTCAGAGATCCGCCTGCCTCTGCCCCCCGAGTGCTGGGATTAAAGGCGTGCACCACCCTGTCCGACACAGGCTGATTTATTCTAAACACTGTGAACCAAGTCAGGGTAAAATTCACTTCTTTGCTGTGCTCTTGTTTGGTTTTCTTATATTTCACACATTCTTGATTTTGAAGTGGCTTCTCTTCTGTCGCCAGCCACTCTTACTTCAATCTCCCTCTTTGAATGATTTTCCTTCCATTTTCTTCTCCTTTGTGCTTTCCTGAGCAGCAGGCCCCCTAGTCCTCAGGCCCATTAACACTGGCTTGTTCTGTTTTGTTTTGCTAAGCACAGTTGGCTCTCAGGATGCATGAGGGGAGTTGGTTGGGCCAGACTGTCTTTACCAATGCCTACCTCTCACGCTTGTCTGCCTGACCCTTGGAAATCATGGCTGCGTTCATGCTCTGTGACTGTGTGCCACGTTGCAGCTGATTGTTCTGATAGGGACAATCAGATTATCCTCTCTCTTGGGACCATAAAACTTGGAAGGGGGAGTGGAGAGTGGAGCTGAGCAGATCCTGCTGACAGCTCTGGACAGAGAAGTTCATCATAAACTCTTGTTACTGTAGCAGCTGCTGCGGCTGTGGGCTCCTGTGCCTGCCAGGCTAGGCTGGCACAGAGAACGGCATTCCTGCCACGCTGCCCACTTTGATGCCCTCTCAGAATGGATTGTGTCGCATTCACTTCAGAGGCCGACACAGTGAAAGTTTATTGTTTGTTTAGCTTGTGTATAATGTTTGCGTAGCACTGCACAACTGACCTTCTTCAAATATGACTCACAGGTTCTGGTGGCTTCCCTTATAGCTTCCAAACCAACAAAGCTGAGGTTGGCATGCTGCAAGAGATAGGGGCTCTTTTTCTAGTGAAATTTTCTGTGTGCCTCCACCGGCCCAAAACGATGTGTGTAGAGTCAACAGACAAAAACTTCAAGTCAGAGAGGACGTGGGAACAATGAGGCAGGCAGGGACCCTGAACAGATTGCTCCAGGGGAGGCGGAGACTGCCAAAACCATGGCTTTGCAGTAGGGGAACTCCATGGTTTGCAGTCTAAGATAGACAAACTTGCTGAGGCCTCAGGGCAAGTGGTACTCCTAGAAGAATATTTCCCAGCTGGAGACCAAGAACAGAAAGACAATGTGATAGAAGCTTAAAGAACCACACTTAGATTCTTAAGTGCCGTAACTTCTTTTAGCATCTTCTCATCTCAAACATGGTTTAGACTTGCAGGTTATTCTGAGATCAAGGATAAGCCTCTCTGACTTCCCTATATAGTACCACAGGGATGTATAGGTAAGGGCAGTTTCCTTTTCTGAAGATTTTGTTTGTTTGTTTTGGTTTAAGAATATACTTTATTTTTTACAACCCGACTGCTGTTTCTCCTTTTTCCTGTTCTTCCAGTCCTCTCCGTATCTCTCCTCTGCCCTTCCGCATCCACTCCTCCTCCATTTCTACTTAGAGGAGGGCGAGCCTCCCAGGTGTATCAACTGACAATGGCATATCAAGGTGAAGGCTGGACAAGGCAACCCAGTATGAGGATAAGGGTCGAAAAGCTGGGAAAAAGAGTCCACGTCTGCAGCTGTTCCCAATGCCTTCACTGAGGTTTTATGAGCACCTTATTTTGTGATTTCTATCTCACGGAATACAACTGAAAGATAATGTCCTCTTTTGATTTCCTGTATTGAACATTATGACTCAAAGTAACTTGTGGGGGGGGGGGGAAGAACCTATTTTAGTTTATAGGTTATAGACGATCATCAAGGGAAACCAAGGCAGGAACCTGGATGCAGGATGTCAGAGACAGGAACCCAGAGTCAGGAACTGAAGTAGAAACCAAGAGGGATGCTGCTTACTGTCTTGCTCTCAATGATTTTATTCAACCTGATTTTTATTCAGCCCAGGACCACTTGAGCAAGGGTGACATCCCCTACGGTGGGCTGGGCTTTCCCACTTAATCCTTCATCAAGAAAATGTGTTATACAGGCCCATCTGATGGGATGCTTCCTCTCAGTTGTGGTTTAGTCTTCCCCAAATGATTCCAGTTTGTGCCAAGCCGACAAAAGCCCGACTAGCACAAATCATAAGGCACCTCCCTTTAATTCCAGTGAATTAAATTCCAGTGAACTGCAAAGCGGGAGGGGGGGGGGAGATTTAGCCCAGCAGTTAATTTTGTTGCTGAATACTTTCAAAATGCAAATGAGGAATCTTTCTTATTCATTTAGTCTTTCCTCTGAGCTCTAAGGAAGAAATGGGCTCGTGCCCTGCAGCAGCTGCACATGTTTCTGAATGGAGAAGCACTGTCGTTTCTCCCTTTGATGCTCAGATGCCATCCTTCTTAAGGCTTGTCCTGGTTCACAGTTCCCTTGCTCCATCCTGGATTTCTGTCTCTTGGTTCCTGCCTCAGCTGTTGGTAGGCTTAGTAGGCAACTTGGCCTTATAGGAGGAACACCCCGACATTAGCCGCTTGTCCCTCAGTGTGAGTCCTGTTCCGCCCCACAGAGAACTTAGTGTGAAAGTGTTCATGTCTGTATTTCCTTCCCTGACTTGGGACATGCAGTTGTCCCGCTGGAAGCTCACATCTGTCTACCTAGGACCCATTTCTGAGCACTTTTAAAATTGTTTGATGATGTGGGTGTCCCCTCTGTGTGTTGCTAGTATTGGTTAATGAATAAAGAAACTGCCTTGGCCTAATAGTGCAGAACTTAGGTAGGCAGAGGAGACAGAACTAAATTCTGGGAGGAAGAAAGCAGAGTCAGAGAGACTCCATGGATCTGCCAGAGACAGATGCTGGGAATTTTACCTGGTAAGCCACTGCCACGTGGTGATCCACAGATGAATAGAAATGGGTTAAATTAAGATGTAAGAATTAGCCAATAAGAGCTAATGGGCCAAGTGGTGATTTAATTAATGCAGTTTCTGTGTGTGTGGTTATTTCAGGGCTAAGTTAGCCGGGCAGCCAAGACGAACAAGCAGCCCCTCCTTGCAACAGTTTGATAATAGGAATACCTTGCCTAGAGGAAACCAGGCATATTGGACATACTGTATTAAGTTCTTCCTCCATTTTTTTTCAGTTAAATTGGAATTAAAGAGATGTCCTTCGTTATTTGCACTAGTTAGCTCTTGTCAACTTCACACAAATTTAGAGTCGCTTGGAAAGAGCAAATATGAGTGGCGAAAATGTCTCTGTGAGGTTGGCCTGTGGGCCAGCCTGTGAAACATCCCCCTCTGTCTGCATTTCTCACATTGTCACTTTGGGTAATGCGATAGCTATGAAAAACATTTTGCGTGCTGTTGGCAGCGCAGTAGGAACAAAATGAATAGAAACTAATGTCGCATTATTTCAAAAGTGGAGATGGGGCAAAAAAAAAAAGAGGTCTGAAAGACACGAACTTTCTGGAATGCTAGTTCTGAATCTCCTCTGGGTCAGATGAGTCTGGGTGAGTATCCAGATGCCTTTCCCTCAAAAAAGACAATCTGCAAAAGTTGCAATGTTCTTCCCTGTTATTGCTTGTGGTTCTCAGTGGTTCTCAAACTGCTGGATGAGGAATGTCCATTTAGAGAGACTGCCTCTAGCTCCTTCTAACCTCACAGGGTGGTATTTTTTATTTTGTTGATTGGGAAGATCCCTAGTGACTCTCTGGATTCCCTACAGCTTTGCTGTTGCTTTGCATTTTGTTAATCTCACAATAGCACCTATGTGAATTTAGATGGAACTATCCTAAAGATATATTCTGGCCACCCGCTGTGTGATTGACTCTAACTCTATTCAATGAGTCCATGAGAGTTCCTTCATTGTAGGAAACCTCCCCAAGTCACACGCCATGAAATCGAAGACAGCAAGAAAGTCAAGCCTATTTAATAGAAACTTCACTATTTTGTATAACACCGAAGTCAAAGGGGGGGGGGGCACACCAGCTTGGTCCAGAATCACACAGCCAGATGTTGTCTGAAGGGAGGCTAGAATTTGTGGTTCCCCAAAGCCTAGCTGCCCTTTTGCTCAATAGTTCTTCCATTACTACCAGTCAGCGGTTGATGGTCTTGGGGGAATGAGTGGGATAAGAAACTTACTGCCTCAAAACTAAAGTTGGTCTTGAACTTCACCATATTTGAGAGTGCATGTTCAAGGGCTTCCTTAGGGGCATCGCACACAGCTGTGGGGTAGGAAAAGATTGGCAGTCCTGAACTTCTATTTAAGGAACAAACGGTGTTGGGGTTTGAACAGGAAAGGCGGCCCCAGGAAGCTCACACCTTTGATGAGGTCTCCAGCTGGTGGCGCTGTTTGAGAAGATGAAGGAAGCATCGTAGGGTGGAGCCTGGCTGGCAGAGATGGTTTCCTAGAGAGGAGCCCTGAGGTCTTACATGGCTGCCCTGTTTGCTCTTCCTCTCCTTTCTGATTGCTCATGCAAGGTGGCCAGGCAGCCTCTTGCTCCCACAGCTGCTCCTTCCCTGCGTGTTTCCATAGCTTCCCTGGCATGATGGAATTCTCCCCTCAAACAATACAACTAAACTCTTCCTTCCTCAAATAGGTTCTTTGCAGCTGTTTGGTCACAGTAGCAAGAGAAGGAACTAATGCAGATCGGGTGTGGCTCGTGGGGATGGAGGAGTGGATACCAGTTGGGGCTGTAGCTTTCTAAAGGGTAATAGCTACGTCATTATTTGAATTGCGCATGGCATAAGAAAGAGACAGAGGAAGAGAGTTCCCGCTTGAGATACTGGCCGTCAACCTGGGCACTGGTCAATTAGGACTCTTAACTATTTAAATCCCCCCAGGAGGGGGTCTGCTTGTGCTCCATTGGGTGCCCAGACCCATGGGCACTTTTCATTCTCTTCCTCATCTTTCTAGCTTACCTATATCATGTGCTAAAGCTATTTAGACTGAGCTTCATAGCAAGCAGAGGGGACTGAGATGGATCTAACATTTTAAAACTTTGCAGTGGGAATTATGAGACTCTGACTCATATTCCAGTGCCCCAAATTTGCTGCAAAAACCGAGACACCAAAGGGGCCATACGGTCATAATTTGCATGAGGCTTTCACGGAAAATAAAAGAGACAGGGCGAGACACAGTCAGCCCAGACCGGAGGCTTAGCTTTCTTTGAGAAACATAGCAAATGACTTATTTAATTTTTTTTTAATGTGTGTATAAATTTTTTTAAAGGTTGACCTAAAGGAGTTCTTACCAAGATCTGATAGCTCAGGACAATGGAATAATCTTTTTTAATAGGATTACAGGCTGTGCTAAAGGGAACTGGTGGCTCTTTGGCTCTGCATCATAATGTATGCTCAAAGAAAACACAGGAAGGGGAAGACAGAAAACAGATTTCCTGTGTTCTTTTACACTCCCTAAGCCACTAACATTTCTAGTTTACAGTGTCTTTGGCTGTACAAACTGGGTTTATTGTATGTTTCACCTCTCAAGATGAGGTAAGCAAACTTGAATGTACGGACTCAAGCAAAAGTGAATGAGAAATAGTCTGTTGTACATAAAACCAAATGTACATTTAGAGATATGTATACATGCATACACACATATGAGAGAGCAAGAGCAGGTGTGTGAGAGAGAGAGAGAGAGAAAGAGAGAGAGAGAGAGAGAGGGAGGGAGAGAGAGAGAGAGAGTGTGTGTGTGTGTGTGTGATTGGGGGGGGGGGGAGATAGAGAGAGAGAGAGAGAGAGAGAGAGAGAGAGAGAGAGAGAGAGAGAGAAGAGTTTCACTGTGTAGCCTAGGCTGGCCTCAAACTCAGTAGCCCAGGTTGGCTTTGAATTCATGGCAATCTTCTTGCCTTAGCATCGCAGATCCTGAGATTACTAGCACAAGCCATCATTCCTGGCTATACAAATGTGTATATGCATAGCTCTAAGTTAGCAGATCCTATCTTACCAGATACATGATGATTTTGATTGAAGATCAAAACAAGTTTGTTTTTTTAATCAAAGTTATACAGAACATTCAAACTGAAAATAGCCTCTTTATGTCTCCCTAATTGAATGAAATTTTAACAAGATACTGTTTTCATTCATTTGTGATAACTCAATGAGTATGTGTTCAAATACTTTGTATCATCTCTGAAGAGATGACTTTAGGCTTCTGGCTCCGTGTGTGTGTGGTCCTTGGTCAGTCAGTGCACATTCTCAATGAGAGATCTGCTTTTAGTGAAGGAGCTGTCTCACTGGGACAGATGAGGATGGGGCTTATTGCTGCTGTGTTTGTGTTTGATTTTGCCACAGAAATCAAACCTTACTACTGCTTATGTCTTTGGGGGAATCACTTTCTTCCCTTCTTTGCGCGGAGCTAACAACCAGGCTCATGGCGACATAGACGTAATGCCAGAAAAGCATCTGAGATGTTGACTCAGAGATAAAGGGATTGTAGCAGGTTTCTTTGGACTGCCAGCCCCCAAATCATGACATGGAAGCTTGTTATTAGTAATGAATGTTCTTAGTTTCTAGCTCTTATAACTTAATTTAACCTGTTTCTCTTCATCTATGTTTTGCCTTAGGGACTTTTACCTTTTTTTTTTTTTCATTCTGTATGTCCTATTTTTACTGCTTCTCCCATGTCTGGTTGGCTGGTCCAAGGTGTCTCATTTTCTTTCCCTCTTGTTCTCTCTGGAGCCTAGATTCCTACTCAGCCCTGCCTATACCTCTACCACATAGTTATTGGCCATTCTGCTTTTTATTAGACCAATCAGTACCTTAAGCAGGTAAAGCTATGCACGTTTATGTCATTTAAACAAATGCAGCATGAACAAATTAAAACTAGCAAATATTTATTGAACATCATGGGCAGAAACACAGTCTTTAAAAATTAAAAGACTTTCTGGAGATCTATTTGTTGTTGGGACCTGTTCTGATGGGACTCTCTGGTCACTGTTGATATAAAGCTGACACAGACTTGTTATGGTTTTATACCCAGCCCCTTCCTGACCTAGGAAGGATATTTAGTTACCTGCTGTTCCAGTTTGAAATGTAGTTGGTTTCTGCTTCCAAGTGGATGGCATTGCTTGTCATCTGTGATGCCATGTTTGGCTGTTGTTTAGACAGTGAGGGTCTAACTATAGAACGTACCTATGGCCTCAACCTGGACAAAAATGGGTGACATGTGGTTCTGGTACGGATGGAAACCACACTTGCCTGTTTAGTTACACAGGTTTCCTGTCTCAGTGGCTGATCAGTTCTTCTGTATATATCTTCTGTATATTTGGCTTTTGGGTTACTTTTTGTTTTCTGAAGCGAGTTTCTCCTCTCTTGATTTCTGTTTGGGAGAGCCACACTTTGACCTTCTGGTCCCTCTTTATTCATTGGGCTTCAGTTCCTGGACCTAGACCAGGGCCCCAGCCTCCATCTCTGCTCCTTGGGAAGAAGCATGTTTGACAAGAGCCATACAAGAACTTGCCGGTAAATATCCCTTCGTGGTGCTCAGAAGCCGGCGGGAATTAGGAATTCTTTCAGCCAGCTCTGTCTTCAAGCAAGTTCACTCTGCCCTTGAACTTTCTTTTGCTTGGGTCATCAAGAAAGGGAGCTTGGCACATTTTAAATCTCTAAGAGAAGCACACAGAAATATTGCCAGCCTCCTCAGTAATGATTTATGCATGGTGAGTGGGAACGCATGCTGTTCTCATTTCTTAGCATCTCCGCGATGACCTGGGGGAGAACATCGCACCTATACTTATTCTGTCCTCTCTCTGCCTCTTTCTCTATCTAAATCTGTGTATTTATCTCCATGTTTGCAGAGGGATTCTGTGGCTCGAACTGAGCAATTGAGGAGCGTGCTCTCTGTTACACCAGCTTCTAGGATTTACACTAGCCCTGGTGGATTCCTATTTGCAATGCAAAGATGCAAAGATGTGCTGTCCCTTTCGAGAAATAGATATGTAAATAATTGTCAATCCCTTCAAGCAAAATAAAAGTACAATTCTGGACAAAGGCAATGTAGAAGCTCAAGTTACTCAGGGTAGCAAGGTCTTGGGAAAGGCATCCCTACCTGAAGGATCCCAAACAAGGTGCTCTGATATTCACAGGTTTGGATTCTTCAACAGAAAAATAAGCTTTTTCAGATAAGAGATCTGACGATGATCTCTGAGGGAGAGCAAAGTCCTCTGATGTGAAAGTTTTGACTTCTAATTGCCATCATTTGATGAACAGATTTTACTCTAAATATGGTTTTGTAGATTATTCTCTTAAAATTGAAGTTGAACATAGACAAACAGAATATCTGTCCTTTTCTTTTATTGAAAATAGATTTTTAAAAAATATATTCTGATATAGTTTCCTCTCCCTCCACTTTTCTCAATTCCACCAACATTTCTTCCCATTCATTTCTACCTCCTTTCTGTCTCTCTTTAGAAAATAAAATTCCTCTAATGGATAATTATAAAATATATAAAATATAATACTTATAAGTATAAAACATATAAACTGTGTTATTAAGTTTCTTTCTACCAATTGAATGCAATTCAGTTGGGTGAGTTTCAACATTAATTGCAGATCCATTATAGAAATTCCCGAACTATCGTCTGTGGAACTTGTCTGTTAAAGAGGTTCCCTTAATGGGCTTAATATTTAAGGGGGAGGGGCTACAGAGCTTTACATTAATCCCACACTGAGCAGGTTAGGCCCATAGACCAAGTATCCAGAGAATAGAGGAGGCACAGCATGCCCAGTGCAGAGAGGAGAAATATTGCGTGGACAGGGTTTTACCTGAATTGGCTTTGGCGGCTCCGGGACAGTGCTGGCCTTGAGGCTGGCAAGAATTCCTGATAGCAGGAAGGGTAAGAACAGTGGAGATCAGGCATGAGAGTGTGCATCTGGACCCAGGATTCTGATCATGGTGTTCTCCCGGCTGCTGGCCAGAGGGAGCATCACTTTGGTAGCTCTCCCTTTCACCGCTGGTGACTTCTCCCCAGCCTTCTCAACCTGGAGAGATCTAGGGGGCCAAGTGGACGACTTGCACATGAAATTCTTGCTGATGCCCCAAGATCTGCCAGTTCGTGTGTTCTGTTTCTGCCTCCTAAACGTTTGGTGCCTCTTGAATCAGTTTCCCTTTCTGTCACATGGAGATGGTAACATTTGCTAGAAGGGATCAGGCAAACAAAGCAGGGCCACACATACTTACAATTTTGTGCATATTGGTCCGCTTACTTTTGCAGGTTCTTATATTCTTTAATGGTGTCCTGGGAGGAGATGAAAACAATAGTTTTTTTTTTTTTTGTGGTTTCATTGAGATCAAAGAGGAGACTGAGGGATGTGCATAGGAGCAAAGCTGGGCCCTGCTACATCAGCAAGGCAACAGGAGTGATCACCATTGCTCTCTATCTTTGAGTTCTCTTCACTGCATGCTGGAGGGTGTGCCTCTTGGTTTACGTAGAAACCCTTTATAAGCTGCAATTCTTTGCAAAATTAATTCTGGGCTAATGAACTTGCTGAGGACAATAGGAATGTAAGAGAGCTCTGCTTCCTCCTCCTCCTCCTCCTCCTCCTCCTCCTCCTCCTCCTCCTCCTCCTCCTCCTCCTTTTCTCTTGTGATGTTTTTGGGGCAATTTACAATGGTTAACATTGCATTAATAAAAAAGGACCCATTCCACTGCCTCATCTGCAAACCCTACTTAGGTGGCAAAAAGTGATTCCAGGCCAACGTGGAAATACTACAGATCCCTCGCTCTACCCTGCCACCCACACCCAGCGTGCCTTGTGAAATCGCCTAAAAGAGGATACCAAGCAGGATCCTGGAACCAATCCAACATCTTTCAAGTATTTGGTGGGATGTGCTATGGGCGGGGTGTTTTCTTCCCTCGTGACTTGGAAGAAGGACATTATGAACCACATGACTACATTCTGAGCCGAAACCTGCCCTTCCCTTGGCATGGCCTGGGGGGTGCTATGATCTCTTCCGGCTGGAAAGACCTCCAGCTGGACTGGAGGAGACTTTTCATTTATTTAGTTAGCACAGCCAGGGCAGCTCGTTTCTGCACTAGTTTCTGTCTCTGTGAGGGTGTGGATTCAGGCCATCTGCCGCATCTGTTGCATTCGCTGCTAGGTGTGTTCTTGAACAGAACAAATCAGAGTCTTGCAAATCAACAGCTCCGTGGCTTGTTTTTGTCAGCACAGTCTTGCATGCCCGGAACACAGCTGGCACTCAGAACCCCAGTGTAGGTGCCGACAGGGCACATGTCCAGATGTAACCATTGTGATTTCTCAAGTCAGATACCACCTGGGCTGGAAAGACAGAGAGAGAGAGAGAGAGAGAGAGAGAGAGAGAGAGAGAGAGAGAGAGAGAGAGAGNAGAGAGAGAGAGAGAGAGAGAGAGAGAGAGAGAGAGAGAGAGAGAGAGAGAGAGAGAGAGAGAGAGAGAGAGAGGCAGAAATCGGTTGAAGAACAGCTCAGCCCTCAGCGGGGCTCGCACAGGAGAGACGACTACAATGTATTCTTAAAATAACCACATCAGTTGGATGCAGCTGTTTTTTATGTTTGGTTTTGTTTACATTTGTATTTTTTTTTCAAGTAGTGCTTTCAAAAGCTAATTTATGTCTGTCAGCACATCCTTAACAAAACTGGCTAATCACCCAATTAAAACAAACATTTCAAAAATAGATAAAGTGAAAAATAGGTTGTTTTCATTACACCCCTGCAGACTGTTTCATGAATAATGTGACCTTCTTAAGAGAAACGTATTCCTCAGAAGCAGAGGAAGGCAAGCTGTGCTCCACCTGTGTCTGGTGAATGGACATTTTTCAGCAGCAACTGGCCTTCGTTTCTCAGGAGACTGTCTCCATGACCTGGTTCTTCAGTTTTTAATAGCTTCATAAGCAAGTGATACTTTGAGAACCAAATTCTCAGTTGACGGAGCCTCTGTTTTAACTTGTTTCTATTCCTTATCTATCTTCTCTAATATCAAGGTAACCACTAAATTCAATTTAAAAACCACTCAAGCAGGGGCCAGTGATGCAGGTCTATAATCCCAACTACTTGGAAGACTGAGGCAGGAGGATCTCAAGTTTAGGGCCTTCTTGGACTACAGTGACTTCAAAGCCAGCCTAGGCAACTCAATGAGATCCTATCACAAACTTACTCTTAAGAAGGACTGGGAATGTAATTCAGTGTTGGAAAGCTTGGTTACCATGGGCAATACCCTGAGGTCAATCCCTAGTTGCACTTTTCTCTACCCCCACAAAAGACTATCCATTTTATGTACGTGTATGCTTACATGTGTGTGTGTGTGTGTGTGTGTGTGTGTGTGCATGCATGCCTGTGTGTGTGCCGCAGGCATTGTGTTATATGCAGTTATGTTATACATAAGTATGCAGGCATGTTTTTCTTCCTGTGACTATGAGGTTGATATTGTGCGTCTTTATTCAGCACTCTCCACCTTATGTTTTGAGACAGGTTTGCTCACACAACCTGGTTTGCACTCTATTGCCTAGACTGACTGACCTCTGAGTCCTGGAGAGTCTCCTCTCACCCTGCCCCCGCACTGGGTTTATGGATGCACGCTGCCATGCCTGGCTTTTATATGTATGCTGCAAATCCAAACTTAGGCCTCCAAGTTTGCTCAACAAACTCTTTATCCACTGAGCCATCTTCCAGCCCTCTTTAGACTTTCTAATGGGCATATAAATATTAAATGCGTTATGGATGTTTTTATATTTTTATTAATTCATTTTGTGTGTAGGGGAAACCATGGTGACGGCACACACAGTGGTCTGAGGACAAGCTGTGTGAGTCCGTTTTCTCCTTTCACCCTGTGAATGAAACTCAGGGTGTCAGGCTTAGCAGGAGCCTTTCTCTGCTTAGCCATCTTGCTGCCCCTGTCGTGTGTGTTCATCTGCATGCGTTTTGAACCTTTCCTTTCATTTTATGTAGCGCTATTATTATATGGGTGTAGGGGATCCTTCCATGAAAAAATGCTTTTCAGTCTTACCTCTTATGAAAAATGCTACGTTCAGTTCCATTTTAATAGACACTATCAAACGTACCTCGTGAATCTAGGACCAATTTGCATCCCCATCAGGAGGGTTTGAGGACCAGTTTCCATGTACCTGAGATAGAGCTAGCTACTGGGACTATGCCACTTCTTTATAAACTGAGAACTTAAAAAGGAACCACTTTGTTTTCTAATTTGCCTCTTATTTATGTCTCTAGTGAAACTCAGCAATTCTATATTTGCCACAATAATTTCTCTGAAAAGGTTTTAATTTTTTAAATTAAATTATTTTCTTATATATATGAGCGTACTGATAAGATATTGTGATTTTACTGCTGCATTTGTTTTTGAGGGGAGGTCTTACTGTGTGTAGCCTAGGTTGGCAGACATGGAACTTGTGATCTTTCTGCCTCAGACTCCTCAGTGCTGGATTACAGGCCTGTGCTTCCAACCTTGGCACACATGGAATATGTATCATGACGGTTTGACTAATAATGGTCCCCATAGGCTCATGGGAAGTGACACTATTAGGATGTGTGGCCTTGTTGGAGAAGCATGTCACTGGGGGTGGACTTTGAAGTTTCAAATGCTCAAGCCAGGCCCAGTCTGTCTCTCTGTTCTTCCTGCCTGTTGATCCAGGTGTAAAATTCTCATCTTTTCCTCCAGCACCATGTCTGCCTGTCTGATGCCTTACTTTCCATCAAGATATTTATGGATTAGCGAGGCGGTGGTGGTGCACGCCTTTAATCCTAGCACTCGGGAGGCAGAGGCAGGCTGATCTCTGAGTTCGAGGCCAGCCTGGTCTACAAGAGCTAGTTCCAGGACAGGAACCAAAAGCTACGGAGAAACCCTGTCTCGAAAAATCAAAAAAAAAAAAAAAAAAAAAAAAAGATATTTATGGATCGAACCTCTGAACTATAAGGAGGCCCCAGTGTTTTTCTTTTAAAGAGTTACCATGGTTATGGTCTCTCTCAGAGCAAAAGAAACCGTAACTAAAACAGAAACTTGACCAGGACAAGGGTATTGCTGTGATAGGCCTGGCCATGCTTCTGTTTTGAGGAATGTGGACTTTGAATTAGGAAAGGAGCTGAATGCCCTAAGTGGGGCTTAATGGGCCATCCTAGCAGGAACATGGAAGACAGCAGTGCTGAGGGTGAAGAACTGTGGGAACCTGGCTCAACATGTTCAGAGAAGAAAAATATTAATATGTGACCTAAATGTCATGCTTTTGATATTTTGGTGAAGAATGTAGCTGCTCTCTGCCCTTGTTAAAAAAATCCTGCCTAAGGCTAAACTCAAGAATTACGGATTAACAGCTATGGCAGAGGAGATTTCCAGACAGCCTAGTGTTGACTCTGTTGCTTGGTTATTAGTGGTCACATTTATGCAGATCTATAATGAAAAGGAGCAAGTTGGGCAAGGAAAAATGCAAGACGTACAGTTTGAAGAGAAAAGGGGCACCAGGGAGTGTAAAGGAGCTACGTCCTGTGCTAAAAACTTAAGGAAATAAACAAATTAAAGGGAATCCTGGTGCTAAATAGAATAAAGAATGTGGTGACCTCAGGACATGACCCCATCCAGCTAGGCTTCCAACTCAGGACAAGGAATTAAAGTAAAGCCTAGGATCTGATTTGGTGTGTGTATTGTTAATAGGTGTTCTCAGAAGGTAGAGGCTGGCTGTTCTCTGAGTTTGAGGCCAGCATGTTCTACAGAGCAAGTTCCAGAACAGCCAGTCTTAGGCAGTAAAGGAAAGCATTGAAAACAGAAAGCTGGTGAAAATGTGTTTGAATGAGGAGACCATGTTCTAGCCTCAGCAAGCAGAACTTGGCAACTTCAGTCACGTGGTTCTGTCTTTAGAGTCAAGGATACAAGAAAGGGATTATGGAATCTTCCTCCATAGCTAAGGCAAGCCACTGAGGCCAGGCATGTGTCAGGGCTGTTCCTGAATGGAACATTTTGTGAATATTTTTCTAGCCCCTCCCCCGAAAAAGCCTTGTGTTCTCCTTGGAAGTTAATGGTTTGTTATAGTTTTAGTTTTCCTAGATACAACTTTCTACCAAAGCTAAGTCTATACTCACTGAGAGCAGCTGCATGTCTACACCTCTGTCTTACCTCTTGGTGTCTCTATTAAGTAGCATTATAGTTTTGAATGTTTACTAATTTAATTCAATAGACTCTTCTGTTTCTTGTATTATTTGTGAGATGTCCTAAGTGTTACAAAAAACTACTTTATTTTTTTATTTCCCTTTGCTCCCTTCTCCCCATCCTCCTCCTCCTTTCCCTTCTCCTTATCTTTCCACTCCTCTTAAATACATGGGGATTGAACCATTCCCTCTCACGTGCTAGGCAGGCACTCTACCACTGAGCTATGTCTCCAGCCCTCTTTGAACCTTATGTTTTGAGATAGGATTTTAGTAACTTGTAGGACTGCTCTTGCATTTACTCCAAGCTATCCAGGAATTGTAATCTTCTAGCCTCCACCTCCTGAGTCACTGCATTTGCAGGACTGCACCACTAGACCCAGTTCTTTGAATCTGCAGAGACTTTGCACCATTTGGCCATGCTCTCAGTGAGTCCGTCTCTCTGGAGCCCCTGGTTACCATATCTGACTCTGCTTCAAAGGCTCCCATACAGAAGGGCATCTTTTATGTTTCTTCTTTTGTGAAGTTTTCTGTCTTTTGCTTATGATTTTTAAATTTTTCTCATCCTCAATACTTTCACACGGTTCAAAGAGCTGCTCGTGTACCAAATATCATCAGGCCTCAGCAGATAGTTGTTCCCAGTTTTCCACATGCATGTTTTCTTTTGCTTGTTATTTTTGGTATAGAAAAGATTACATTTTAATATAGTTATCGCTATTCATTTTCTTTATAGTGTCCTTTATATTGCTTGTTTTTTTTTTTTGTTCTATTATATCTTCCCAGTGAGGTGATTTTAAGGTATCATTTTCTTCTCATCGATTTTTATATTTAAATCTTTAATACAAAGAGCATTTATCTGGATGTACACATACTGTGGCTATCCATCATTTTGCATGTGGTTTGGATATTGTATAGCATCTTCCACTGGCTGACAGCCCCTCCCATCACTGCCTTACAATGTTCTTTAGAACAACCAGTTACATGTTGTTTATTTCTGGATGATCCCCATAGTGTGGGGAGGCTATTGGTCCTTTGGTCTCTTTCGTGCTTATCAAATTATCACAGTTTTGGAAGATAATTTTTATAAGGCAAGGTTCATTCACCCTGACTAATTTTTTCTCCAAATAAAGGCACGTCTGGTGTGCTTATTTCTAGAAGACGTTTAGAATCATTTTGGCAGTGACTCAAAATATCTAAGTAGATTTCAATTTTGTGCCCTGGCCATATGAAGTTCCCACCTGTCAGGAAAGTTCAGGCTTCTTACCCAGAACCATCACTTACTTCGAACCTTTATCCATTCCCGACTGCGTAGTTTCTTTTATAAAGACCCTTTCCCTATCTTTTTAGGGTCATTATTGTAGCTTTCCCCGCCCACTTCTTTGTACTTTTGTAAATGTAATTTCGTTTCCATTATGTCTTTTAAATGATTCTTTCTGGCATATAGGAAATCTGATTTTTTCCCCATATTTTTCACATTTTTACATTACATATGGCCACTCAGTAAACGCTAATAAATTATAAGAGCTTTTAAATGGATTCACTGGTGTTTTCTGGGATGTAATTGGATTTCAAACCTGGCTTTCATTGAGCTTGCTGAATTTTATTAATTGCTCCTGACTGTGTGCATGCATCTCTTCCACGCACCATGCTGCAAGGAGGCGGAGGCTGAAGGAAGGTCGTCTGTGCAGTCCTTGTTCATGAGGAGGCTAGAAATATACCTAAAGAGAGGTTAAAATGTCTCACTGGGCAGCCCGAGTCCATTGCTGTGTACATGTGGGGGGGGTGAGGATAGGGAGGAGAGCATTCAATGACATAAGTGGCACCTGGGTGGGGACTGTAAGAAGTTGATAAGTAGAGCCTGTGTATGTCTCATGCGAAGCCCACCGTGTGTCCCCTGCAGCATCTTGTGACATGTCTGAGTGGCAGCCATGCTTTTTGCTATTCCCACCTTCTCCGCTGCTCAACCCAGTGCTTCAAACTTCGCTGCCTCTCCCAGTCGCTGGCAGGAGAGTTTTCCAGGCACCCCCCCAACCCCATGCCGACAAAGAAATAAATAGTCATAGCATTTTCAAGAATAAATATAACATGTTTGCCTCCCTTCCTTGCCAGGGCACAAAAATCACCCCTTATCTTTCTATCTTGCGTCAGCCAGCCAGCATCTGACACAGAAAAGGCAGACTTTAATTGAATTGGAGCTTTTACATTGATGAAAGATTTTCTCATTGTATACGTTAGGCTCAGACCCATTTCTCGCCACCAGTCTGCTCACCCCAGTTGAAACCTATCATTTTGTACTTTTTTCCCCCAGCATTTCCAATGGCTTTCCAGAGG
Organism: Alexandromys fortis; assembly: GCF_014885135.2. Taxonomy (NCBI): domain Eukaryota; kingdom Metazoa; phylum Chordata; class Mammalia; order Rodentia; family Cricetidae; genus Alexandromys; species Alexandromys fortis. Next base: position 5,576,098 of record NW_026067965.1, read on the forward strand.
TTGGCTTCTGAACTAACTATTTATTCCAGTCTCACAAAGAAAAAGAAGTAAGAAATATTTTTTATCAGTTTTTATAAACAGGAGGGAGGGGAAGTCAGAGGAGAATCAAGGGAAATGCCCATCACTGTTGGTGTGACCAGTCCTGTGGAGGGAACGCCCATGATGGCCGGGGAGAGGTGTTTTACTGATGATGGCTTTAGTAAGAAAGTTTAATGAAGGAGACTTCTACTGATTCAGTCACTGTAAAGACTGGATTTGCCTACTCAAGCTCAGGTGCAAATAGAGAAACTGAAAAGCTTAACAATCCACCCTCCCTTCCCTCTTTAAAGATGTTCATTTCATTATTGGTAGATATAAACAAGCTGATGTAAATTGCTTTGAAATAGATAAATAAAGCTGAATTGTCATAGTATCAAAGCGTTCCACAATAGCCCAGAATGGAGTATAACAAAGGTTTGTTTATTTGGGGATAAACTCACAATAAGTGTAGCTATCCATAGTCCTCTGCATGTGCTGGGAACTGGGAAACTAATCCAGCAGAGAAAGGGGCCATGCACACTTTTTGTCTGTACTTATAGTACACGAGACTATGCCCAACGTGGGCTGGTATCTTCAAAGGTTATTGGCTGAAGGAGTTCCCACAACACTGCAATATTCACCGTGTGTCTTGACAAATAACCCTAAAGCTGGATATTGCCTGGAGCATGACCTCTGTGAATTCTTTCTCAGGAAGTAGGCTCACCCCAAACATTCAACCGTTTTCCATTCTGGAATTTAAGGAAGGCTGGAACAGCTACCAGCTGGCTCAGAGGATGGCCATGGATTAGGTGGACTGAGAGTAATTTGGACAACCAAACAGAGATGGGACCAGACAAAGGCTGAAGGCAGAGTCACACTGTGGAGACTAGCTAAGTCAATGAATCCTGTCTGCTGTGGGACCCCAGCCAGACTCAGGCCAGAGATGTAGTAGGGCAGGGAATCTAGTACAGGACTTCTGCTGAGGCTGGGGCCCTAGGTCCTGATCACCTGGTGTTGACATTAGGGATCAGAGGTCAAGGTGGGACACTAATTATAGGGATAGTCCTTGGAGCCTGACAATATGGATGGAGATATTCTCCACTTTCAACACGCCTGAGGAAGACAGTCCATTACAAGGACCTCTCTGACGACTCCATGTTAGCTGACCAGGTGATAAGGTCTTCAGCGCACTGTACTTCAGAAGAATGTTTACTTAGCTGCCTAGCAGTAAATTAAACGGGGAAAATCGAAAGAAATGCAAAAATGGAAAGAGTCTTGCCAATTATACTCGATTCCCTAGAGCATGGCATTTCGATTCTGGGACCGAGGCCTTGTTATCCACCACGAGTTTGAAGATGGACAATAAGTTGTCATGTAATTGCGACAAAGCATGCACGGCTCCCCTGGCAGTAGAGAGAAAAGGTAGGCAAGGTGTAAGACACCTGTGCCTGCACAGCACCCCGGGCACAAAGAGCAGAAAGAGCTGGAGACTTCAAAAGCCACCAGGGCTTTCCTCTGTGACTTCATGTGCACTTTGCCAATGACAAGGGGATGCTGTTGTTTGCTTCGCTGATTTGCCGCCATGGGTTCATCTAAATAATTTGCACATATAAGCTTTCTCAATCCTCAGTCTGCTCTACAAGAAGAGAAACTGAGGTGAGGTATGGGGAGATTGAGGAACTAGTTGAAGGTTACAGATATGGTAAACAGGACTGAACTTAGGACCTGTGCTAAAAATCACTCTGTCTGTCCGTCGGTCAGTCGGTCAGTCTGTCTGTTTATCCATCCATCCGCCCATCTGTCTATTGCCCTCTTGTGGAGATAAGTTCTTGCAAGGCAGCTGAATTTGAACTAATTTGTCTCTTCTCCCTGAAAAATTCAGTTTTTAAATGTAAATATTTCACAGTAAAGATAATATTATCATCCTGATTTATAGATGCAGAAATCAAGTCTCTGCGGAGTGACGACAATCCCCTAAGGTCGTGGTAGTCGTGGTAAACAGGATGGTACAGCCAAGAATCTATTCTGCTTCTGGGTCACCTGACGTGGCTCACTGAGAAAGACGACAGTGACTTCCTGAGTGTTCTGGTGCAAACAACACCACCTGAACCAGACATGCTGGAGGATGCCCAACAAAATGATTAGAGTGGAATTTTTGGAAGAATAGATGTTATAAATGACTAAGAGCTGGGGAGCTCTTGGGATTAAGAGACAGATGAGGCGAGTCAGCCAGCTGCACGTTGATTGTGCACTGAGCTTAGCTGAAGAGAATTCGTCCCAAGGACAGCATTGGGACAGTCAGGGAGACTTGGATCCTAACAATTTATGAGACAACAATATTGTTAGTGCTGTATTTTCCAAGTGCATTAGCTATACTGTGTTTCTGTAAGAATAGTCTCATTCCTTCGAGAAACCTGTTCAGGTCTTTAGTAGTTTAGTGCCCTGGTGCCTATAATGACTTCCCAATATCTTAGCACTAAGTAGGTATATGTATACAAACATATATGTTATGTGTATGCATATATATGAATAACCACATACATATGGATCTGTGTATGTGTCTATGTGCCTCTAGTTCTGCTTATACATGTATATAGATTTCCATGGAGCTAGGAAGAGGTCGTTTTGCCAGTTGGCAAATTTAGGTTAAAGGTACATAAGTTTTCATTATGCTGTTCTGGCAACTTTTCTGCCAGTTTGGTTTTTTCCAGTATAATTTAAAAGAAAATGCATGATATTATGTCTCCCCTTCTTACCTTCCAATCTAAGGCATTCCTAACGTCCAGATTCATGACTTGAGCTACCAAAAAAAAAAGATGGGTTATTACTCTTTCTGACTATAGTGAGCAGTAATTAATATTTACTACGTATTAAATCAGCCCACTACTTTAAGGAAATATACTGTGTATTAAACTCTCCTCTGTGCCCCCAAGATTAGATGATCATAAAACATAGTCTCTGATTTTTCAAAGATGGAGAAATGAGTTTAGGAGAAAGAAAACAGTTATATGAGTCAACGTTTAACTTCAGCCAGAGCGAAAATAGGACCTAGGTCCCTAGGGGACTATTTAGGTAAGTGATGTCATGGAAGGACTTTCTGGCGAGGTTACCATGGCACTAAAAATCTGATGAGACATGGGACCAAGATGGAGGACTGGGTATTAGTTATTTATTCGTTACTGTGACAAAATGCCTAACAGAGTCAGCTGAAAAGAAGAGATGTTTATTCTGGCTTGTGGTTTGAGGACATACTCCATTACGGTGTAGGGGGGAGGCACAGCAGCTGGAACAGCAGTATGGTGCTGTGGGTTCACAGCACAGCAGAGCAAGAAGCAGAGGAAGAGGATGCTGGTACTCGACTGGCTTTTTTTCCCCCACTTGCCTTCGTATTCAGTCCCAATTCCTAGCTCACCAGATGAGGGCAAGGCTTCCCTCCTCTGTCATACCTGCTGGTATTGCTAACTGCCACCTGTTTGGCAAGGATAATTCACCACCAACATGTAGAAGAAGTGTTTCCCACTCATCACGAGGTCAAATACCAAGGCCTCAGAAGAAGCCATCCCAAATACTTTTTTATAATTTTTACCACTTTTAATTTTTAAAATTTCTTCCCAACTGGTATTGTTTTGCTTTTGTTTATTTGTCAAAATATGCCGTGTCCTTTTAGCAGACGCCTTTAGAAAGAAGATAAGATGTTGCATTTCCTGGAGGTACAAACTGTGAGGAAAGAAACAGATGGACAGGGTAAGATGTGCCGGACCCAGCATTGACATGCGTCTTGAAAGTGCATAGGTTCTTTCCTTCTATTCCAGGTTTCAAGAGCACTGTGGGTTGGTTTAGTCACTGCTCCCAGGGTCCCCTTGTCTGCTGGGTTCTCTAAGAACATGGGGGCTGGGATCAATGCACAGGCCTCTGCAGAAAGTGACTATATCTACGTTATTTGCCCAAACACTCCAGATTCGCCTCTGTCTTTTCTGTATCGATATGGAGGAGAGATTTTTACACTAGGCTGGCAGACAGAGGTTGTGTGTCTGTGAGATCTCCCATCCAGCACTGAGATTACAGAAACATGTCACCACACCTAGCTTTTAGGATTACATGCTCACACAGCCAGCGCTTCCCCACTTCCCCTTGGCCTCATCAACTAATCTTGTGGATAACTCACATACGCTCCGTGCAGATGAAGAGAACCTGGAAACAGTGAAAAATTATTACCACCATTCTGAGATGCTTAATATTATTCATTTTGATTTGCGTTCTTTAACTCTGTTTTCCATGTTTTTATATCTATGAAATCATGACATTGTTTTATGTGCTAGCTTGTAATCTCTTGTTTTAACCCCATCCATTAATTCATGATGGAAGGGTTTTGTGTCTCTGGATGTGATTTCATTTATATTTCAGGGAACTTTTACTTAATAACGCAGAATGGCTTGTGATTTTTATGTGCTCAGAGTACAATTCTCACTAATGTGTTAAAAGTACACAGAATTAAAATCATATATACTGGAATTTTGCATAATGAGAATTCACAGTAGGGGAGGGAATGTTTTATTAATGGAAATTAGTAGACACTAAGTAGATGGGAAGGCATTAGGTCTGAGCACTTTCTATTGAGAAAATTATGCATGGTTTCTCTGTGCACAAGTGAAACCCATGCAAGGATGGGTAGGCATGTATGTGTTGGTAAATAAACCATCTTTTACAACCATGCTTCCTGTTCCAGCCTTGATTCTCTATAAAAGAAAATGGGGGAAATGGGCAAAGGCAGACTAGTTAGGAAAAAACAAAAGAAATGTCTTACTATGAAAATAAAGAACCATTTTAAAAATCAAAAGAAGATAGAGATGAGATTCAGAAATCCCTAAAGGGTTTGTATTTCCTGCAAATATAAGTAAAGTAGTACATTTTATAAGCTTTAGTAAGAGCCTTTGAATCATGCTAGCCTGTAGCATCTAAGAGCTCTAACTGGAAACTCTAAATCTTAGAATTTATAAGAAATAATACTCTTCATATTTTAGAGCTTTGATTATGTGTATGTCAAGAATAGGCTAGACAGAGCATGGAATTCCTTTCGGATATGAAACTTCCATGTTTACTTTTTGAACTGGGGACATTTGAGAACATTTGAATATAAATATAAAGTAATTTTCAGCAATATCCATATTTTCCTTGCATTGAAAACTATAGTACTTGGTGGTCTGGGCCACCGAGTCATGATAATACCATCATCCTTAAGCACAAAACACCATGCTGAGGGGCTTTGTAGCTCCTAGTGCTGTTCTGCCTTAGCTTACTTAAGCCTCTGGTTCACCCATTGACCTAACTTTGGTTTGATGGTCCTGGGGAGGTGGCTAATAGGCCCCAGGAAAAGTATAAATGTCTGCAACCTCCAGGAAGATTCTGGATCTGACCCACCCCTAGGAAGCTCCTAGAGGGAAAGCTCCCTGTGAGGGAGGCTCTTCAGTTATAGTCACAGAGCCTTGTTCAGGTCACTCCAAGAAGCTACTTCTGAAAAAACAGATCTATCTCCCTTTAAGAGGAAGGTGGTGAGTGAGTGATGGGAGGATCAGGTTTGTTACTAGTTCACCACTTTCTGAACAAGGCATATTACTTCCAGGGTAAGTGAAACAGAAAACCAGCAAGGGCTGCTGAAAAATGCCTGTTCAGTTTCCCTAGATTCTTCATGAGATTTGAGGATGCCTTACCAGACACCCATGCAAGAGCTGTCAGTGCAGCTAAAATATCAGGACCTTGACCTCTCTGCAGAGGAAAGGTTTAGGAGGGGACAGGTGTCTCCTGTTTCATCAGAGTTCAGACAGCTCCCCACCATAGCACAAGAAACACTGACTTTTCCAGTGCAAAGGCTTTTGACTTTTTGATCATCTCCAGGAGATTTTTCCATATATGTACTCACTCATAAGTGGCTTTTAGACATAAGCAAAAAAAAAAAAAAAAACAAAAAACAAAAACAAACAAAAAACAAAACAAAAAAAAAAACAAAAAAACAGCCTACATTTCACAACCCTAGAGAACCTTGACAACAATGAGGACCCTACAAGAGATATACATGGATCTAATCTCCATGGGAAGTAGAAAAAGACAATATCTCCTGAGTAAATTAGGATCATGGGGATCTTGGGAGAGGGTTGAAGGGGAGGGAGAGGAAGGAAGGAGAGCAGAGAAAAATATATAGCGCAATAAAAACGGTAAAAAATAAATCCATCTTATAAAAAATTTCAACTTCACTTTAATGGAGAGAGTGTACAGACACAAACAGTGGGGTAAGAGAAATAATAAACACAGATTAAGGAAGCCACACGGATCACAGCGGAATTTCTGGTAGAGATCAGCACACACAGGCAAGACAGTTGAAGGGATTTCTTTTAGACACGCTCTCCTATTTATATTGCTTATACTGAAAAAGGTGACAGCAATAGAAAACAGTTGGATTTATTGTAACACCAAGAAATTTCTAAGCAGGATATGTGTGAGATGGACATGAGGTATGAGGAGATTTTGCAGGCCTGGAGTCCAGGTCAAAGGTACAATGTGTAACTTGAATCTAAAGCTCTAAAATGATCCCAAAGTCCACCTGCAAATGGTCTGATATCTTTCTTGAGTTCAATCCCTTCACCCCCTTCACGGGAGGCCAGGAGCAAATCAGTACTTGCCCAAGAAGAAGTAAAGGACCACACCCTAATTCTTTAGTCACTCCCCAAATGGCCTGAGGCATTTTTCCATCACAGAATGCTGTCAGGGTATTCTCTACCAATGCAAGTTAAAAGTGGTTCTCCAGTTCAAGACTGAATCAGCATGGTGGTTCCTCCAATCTTTCTACATACTATCAATTAGGTCTGTAAATTCCCATTTTTACAGCATTATTTGATTTTTATCTTTTCTTATAATATCTTATTAGTATCAGGTAATGTCTTCAGTGTCCTCAGGGGAGCTGGCTCCTGAAGTCTAGCTCCAAAGCTCTGTTGCAGGGACCAAGGGTGCCTGACTTCCTTCCTTGCCCTCTGCTGTCCCTGGTCATCCTATTCATGACTTTGATCCTGCATTAATGTGAGCTGTCTTAGGTTCCTAAGCCTGGTTGTGTGTTTATTGGGATGCTGAGAGGCAGGCTATGACAGAAACCAAAGAACCCTCTGCACCTTCCAACTAACAGGGGGAAATGAGAAGCATGGGGAGAACTCTTGAAGTTTGAAGGACTCACATTTTCCCTTAAAACTTTGAACCCCTTTACTTTCCATTTAAACTAGGAGCTAGTATAAAAATGTAATAAATTAATTTACGCTCCAACTGTCTATTGGGTTATTGCAGGTTTAATGTATTAGTGTTTAAAAACGGTTCGCAAAGTGCATCGGGGTACTTTGCAGTGGAATGAGTTTCAGAGTCATTTGCCTGAATTGCTTGCTTTTAGAAAGCAAAGGTCATGCTTGAATGAGCTCTGAACCGGACCGAGCATAGCAATTCCTCACAGCACTCCTCTCCTCCAGAGCGTGGCTCGCCTCAGCCTGGCAGCCATTTTGGATTTGAACTAAGGTTGAGGGGACAAGGTGCTCCCGTGTCAAGGAAGCTGTAATGTCAGGTTCCATTCTGCAGAACGACTTCTGTGGTTACAGAGGATAGAGCAGCCAGCAAGTAAGGCTTATTGCCAGACTTGACTAGACTATAGGTGTCTATAGGAGAATCATTTCTAGGGTCAATAGTGTTTAGACACCAGCATACTTGGAATGTATCAGTTGTCTGTCTATTACAAAACCACTTAAGGGAGTAAATATTTATTTTGGGGTCACAATTTTACCGAATACAGTCCTAAAAGTGAAAGTCTGGTGGCAGGACTCATTGACTTGCCCACAAGCTCTCGCTGGCTCTGAGAGTATCATAGCCTGCTCACCTGACCTCAGAATTCTGGGCTCCCATTCCACATGGGAGATACTGCTTCGTTCTCTAGTCTTTTTGTTTTTGTCTTCAGAACTAACCCAGAGTTAACCCTTTGCGTGCCCTATCTAGGTTGGCATTACTGACAGAAAGCACAGTACTAACGTATTCCCTCAAAGAGCTACGATGTGTGCATGACGAAAATTAAGGCAGTTAAGAAGGAACCAGAAGTGCAGCAGTCAAGTTAGCCATGTAGACAAGTGGTGCTTTAGCCACTGTAACTTGTTTTGGTCCTTGCTTGAGACCTTGCAGATGCTAAATGAGTTAGCATCTAGGACTCCCTGGAAGCCTCGGGCTGACATGAATTCTTAGCTTCTTCAATGGCCAAGGACCTCCCTCTCAAGTGCTCCATTTTTACCTGTAGCATGTGTCATTTCAAGAGGCCTCTGACGTTCCCTGCTGAAGATTTGGCTTTCTCATCATAGTTCTAAGAGTGCTCACTGGAATGGCCATGAAATACTTGAGCATCTCCCCAGTCAAAAATGGCAGAAAAAATCTAGAGTGCCCAATCCCTACTTTAGCAGGGCGATTCTTTCACCAAAGTCTGTCTTCAGAGCAAAGAAGACCATACCTTTCTGCATCAAATACATGATTCCCTGTCTTTCTCACTGCATGACACATGGATGCTTTGTAGGACAACTCATCCACCCTGCCTGCCTGAGGTACTCAAGGCAAACATTGATTATCTTCTGCAGTCTGCACTGTGAGACGGTGGCAGTAGCTCCTTATTGTCAGGCCTTGAATGTTCTAGGCTTGGTGATTTATAATATTTTGTATAATTCTCATTACAAGCCTATGAAAAATTTCTGTTTTCTGAATGAAGAGACTGGGCTACAGAACGATGGGTATGAGTACTTACCCAAGGCCCCTGAGATTAACTGCATCATCACCTGATACTAATAAGATATTAATTTGAGCCTTGGATTTTTGAGCCAGTCCTTGCAACTACCTCTGGGAGCTTGCTCTGTCTTCCAGGTTATTCTTGTTTGGCGTCCTAGGGAAGATGGCCTTTCCTAGGGCAAACTTGGCTTTGAATGAATGATATTATTAAATATATAGCAAACAAAGTAAAAGAATTAATAGCAATTCACTGACAGAGACGCTGTCAAAAGACAGCAAAACAACATCTTACCAGACTTTCACAATAGTCCAACAGAAACAACCGGGAAAGATGAGGCTATCAGCTGTAGCTCCATATTGAAAGAGTCTTTAGTGAGAGGTCTTTTCCATTCATAATCTTTCCATGGCTATATTTCCTACTTCCTGCTTCAACTTCATGCATTTTTAAATCATGAGATAAACTATTATAACATCTGTTTACCTTCTAGCTGCTTTCAAGGACACAGTGAGTTTGCTCTTGGAATATTTCCCTGTTCTTTTTTCTCCCAAACACACAGTTAAGAGAATCGGCCCATCCGCAGAAAGTGGGTATTGAAGGACACTTGAAACAGATATGCTGAAGTCTGGGACATGAGAGTTCACCCGTACAATGTGTGTTTCAGAAGGGAACCTAAAGCAATTGAAACATCCTTCTCTCTCTCTCTCTCTCTCTCTCTCTCAAGATTTTTGTTTTAAATTGTAAGATTTCATTGGATTCTTTTGAGTGCCCAGTTTTCTATGTCTGATTGTAGCCATGTCCCAAATGAGTAATTCACAACAGATTGACTGGGTGGCCATGTGCAGGGCCGCAGATTTTAGGGTATAATAGGGAGGGAGGGTTCTTGAGTTGGGATCATCTACAGATTGAAAGTATCCATTGTCTCATTGAACATAAATAGAAGGAAAGGGCAGATACTACTTTCTTCATACAAGCTCTTCATCCTGGCATCCAGCGTGTGTTGAGTTGACAACATATTGTGTCGGTACATTTCTAGGCCTGCGAGCTGTGCTTCATAGGAAAAAAGGTCTGCGATTCAAGCACTTCCTTTGGCATCTGAAAAGCGTGTGAATATTTGTCTTTAATGGACTCTGGGTGATTCGTGGAGCAGGCAGAACTTTATCTCACGCTGAGACAAAGGTAAACCAACCTACATTCCATAGGCACAGTCAGCCATTGCTCACGTGAGATGGAATCCTTGGCTTTCTGGTTTCCCTGGAACTGAAGCGCAGCTGTTGTCAAGACGGTGGTTATTTCACTCACTCCTCAGACGGGATTGCCTTTTCTCCTCCTCGCCCTGAAGAACTCCGCGTCACCGACGTTCTCACGAGAGAGTCCATCGCAGAACAGCAGGGCTATGTTTTCATTGCAGGATGTGATGCACAGGGCAGGGAAGGCAGATGAAGGCCACTGCTGCTCTGTACCGCTGATACACAGAGACACCCAGGTGAATCCTGACACACACCTGGACCCCTGTATCCGAAGACACAGAGCGCTGGAAATGACCTCTTAGGCTCAGCAGGTGTTCAGTATGCACGACATCCACCATCAATCTGATGCTTGCAGTTCTTCCGGGCGCAGTTTGCACACAACCACCAAGGTCATCGTATGCTCCTGTAGTTGTAAGATTGGCATCTCATTGTAACTACAGGGCGGTGACTTAAAAACAGTCCCCTTCCGTTCGCCAGGAAGATGGCTGCTTGTCGCTTTGTGATGTGTGCTGCTGTTCTTATTTCAGAGAGGGAAGTGATGTTCCTCAGTTTCATTTGTCCCCAGCATAGGGACATACCCAGGGTCAGTCTTTCTTCCCTTAGGAAAGAACACTTTGATCAGGACCCCTAGCAGGCAGGAACCCACCTTACTGCCTAGTGCTATCCTGTCTGAAGGAACAACCTGGACCTGCAGGACTCTCCTTCAGCCTTTCCTCTTTCAAGCAGCCCCCAAATCTCAAAGTCCTGTCACCATTAAGTTCGTTTGCAATCAGCTTCCCGTCAGAAGCTGAACGCTACCCTGGGTGAGGTGGAGCCATAGCGCCGATGTCCTCATAACTGCTGTGAGGCCAGGCCTGGGGACTGTAGTCCTTGGGTTCTGGGACAGACTGACCATGTCTGCCTGAAAGCTTGGCCATTGTTTTTACAGCTGCAGGCAGGGTGGGCTACTCCCTAACTGCAGTGCACACAGTTGGCCTGCGCCCCAGCAGCTGTGCACATCCACACGTGACCCCCATCCCTGCAGGGAATGGGAATCCCTGGCCAGTGTGTGGGACTAGAATTGAGCTTCCAGGGTGTCCCATTTTGCCCTTCCTTCTGACCCACTTGGTGAATGTGGCTCTTAAGTGGTTCTCACATGGCTTCCCTGGCCTTCTATTAACTCCCCAGGCAGCGGCGACAGCCTTATTAACTGCAAATGGCTTCTTGTGGCAGTGTTCCACTTCTAATATTAATAATCAGCATTTAATGAAAACAAAGAAGGGAAAAATACAGGCAGAGAAAACAGACTGCTTTTCCCCTTTCTCATTTATCACCCTGCAGGAGGCCACAGGTCAAACCAGCAGTGCCAGCTGAGCTGTCAGCCTCTTGCCAGAGACACATGTACATGTGAACGCACATATGCCCACATGCGCTCACATGCATACACGTATACATAGAATCATACACATGCACAGTAGATTCACATACTCACATGTACAGGACATAGTGCACACATTCACTCATGTGTATATACTCACACAATATGAATACACATATGTGTATACATTGATATGCCCACAAACACTCACATGCATAATGCAGTCACATAGTCACATGCAGACATAGTACACAGGCTCATATTTGCATGCACACAGTGTGTATGTACATATACGAATGTGCACATCCACATGCTTACATACAGCCACACACACAATGCATGCACATATGTACACACATACATATGCAAATGCACACGTATACACACATGCATACATTTATATACACATAGATACCTAAACACAAACTTTCACACGTGTGTACACAATCACACGAGTAGACATACACTCACACTAATAATCACATACTTGCCTCTTTCTGGATCTGGATGTCATTCATTATTTGGCTTGGATTTCTTTCTCCCACACTCTCTGGGTCACCAATCTGGTATCTACCTACAGTGGTTTCCATGGTCCATAATGGTACCCTTAACTGATGCTCTGGATGGAGGAAGGAGAGAAGGGGTGTCATCTTTTTCTCTTCCCTTCACCACCACAGGAGTCAGGCTAGTCGTCTGCAAGACAAATGACTCACTCCTGCCAAAGTCTAGGAGGCTGTAGTTAAAAATGAAGTTAATTAAATTTGCTCAAAAGATCAAAGCCCTGGATTAGGAGCTGGTTCTATTGCCACTAAAAATAAATAGGGCTGGGGAGACAGGATGGAGGAGAGGCGTGGTAAGGTGGGTGGAACAAAGGGAGACTTGAGGCTTTGCATCCTTGGATGCTGGGCTGATGATATTTAAGGGTCCTTTCCGTTACAAAATATTTCCAATAATGTTTGTCCTCTCGTGAGAGGGTGAGGAGGCTTGTATGATAACAAATATCTCATCGGTTTGAAAGATGGGTTTCTCTGTATGTGGGGGTGGAGGGTGTGTATGCAAAAGCTGGTTGGAGGAGTTCTTTGTTCATGAAGGAATGTAGGTCTTCAACGCCACCCCCCCCCCCCAGAGCAATTTTGTATCTCCATTTTCTTCTTCTACCTAAGAGGGATATAAATTACAACCCAAAGTTTCCTGCCTACGGCTAATGGTAGTAGGTAGGTGACTGGTCTAGAGGGTCATGTTTTTTTTTTTTTTCTTTTTTTTTGAGACAGGGTTTCTCTGTAGCTTTGGAGGCTGTCCTGGAACTAGCTCTTGTAGGCCAGGTTGGCCTCGAATGCCTCTGCTCCTTGAGAGCTAGATTAAAGACATGCGTCACTGCTGCCTGACTCTAGAGGGTCCTATTCTATTAGCCACATTTCCCCCCATATATCCCGAGACTGCCATGCATTCTCTCCCTTGTACTATCCTTGATTCGGATTGGCCAGAAAGCACATACTGGGCACCTTTGTAAATGTATTCACAGAGGTGAGATCTGGAGCTGTAGGATGAGCCTGGAGTGCCAGCTGCCCTGTGGTCACTTGTTTGCTGGCTGTTTTCCACCAGGTGGCCTTGCCCAGGGACCTATTCCTCTGTTACAAATGTCTGAACTGTGTCCTTCCCTGATCCTTGGTGTTTACAGTTAACTCAGTCAGGTCTTCCTGAACCTTCTTGGCCACCTTCTTTCCAAGGTCTCTGTAATCTGTCAGAGGCCCTGGTACCTCCCTCTTCAGCCTGCTGTTTCCAGCACCTCCATCACTCTCCCAGGAAGATCACCAATGCTGGGCTCGGGAAAGGGCAGCCAAGGGACGGTGACTGCAGCACGAGAGAAACCGTGTTAAACGGAGTTTGCGTGCTGGTTCAGCCATGGGTGGGTCTGAAGTCAGGAAACCTGTGAGTTCATCAAAATGTCAGTAACTATTGACAAAGGGCTTCCTGGCCTGAAAAATGGCTGTCACTTTCCTTCGCGAAGCTTTACCTTGGAAACGTCCAGAGAATAGACTTAGCGTGTTGCAGATTAATCTAGTCATCAAAATGTCATCCTGCAGAAGCTGTTTGCGAGCCTCCAGTCTCTCCAACCTCCCTTGCTTTGAGTTAAGAGATCTCCTAGTGACAGGCAGAAGCTTGCAGGAATTCTGGGAGAAAGGGCCCAAAGTGGGGCTCAGACTCCCAGAAGCCATGGCTGTTCTCCCTTACCAAAGCCTAGACATCCAGAAGAACTGTTATCAAGCCCTTAGCTTGTCATATAAATCTCCCTTAAGGGCAGGCAGGGAGAGAAAAGAGGACAGGAAAATAAATTTTGACAGGGGAAAAGAAAAAAAATGGAACAGTTCTTATGGAAAAGATACTCAGTGCATTAACGCCTTTTTGATATTTTAAAAATAGAGCCAGCTATAAGCTCAAAAAGCCACCTGCTATTAATGTCTTTAATTTTTTTTAATATTTAGTACTCAAGGAAACTCAGTAGTGTAATCAAACCTACAACCTGGGTAAGGTGAGGACCTGAAAGGACAGGATTCTGAGTGGTGAACTCCGCCACAGTAGGCCCTCCTAATCGCAGTGTATACCAAATGGTGGTCTTTTCAGTTCCTGTTTAATGTTCTGGCGGTGGGGGAGATAAAAAGCCCACAAGCCATCTGACTACTTACTCCACTCTGGAATGTTCTTCAACACACATTAGTCTGGAACATAGCCTCAGTGCTAGGGTCCGTGCTCCCAGGCCTGAGACAGAGTACTGGAACACTGGAGATAGCCTACTCATCCCGAAAAGCCTCCTTCCCCCTCCATGCAGGAAGTGGGACCAGCAGCCACGTTGAAATCAGGATCTAGCCATGTGACTTCTTGGCTCTGGATGCTAGGTCTTGCTTAGAGCGGGCCGATTCTACCACTGTGATAGACAAAGCTTATTTTATACATATACACTCACTCACACACTTTGTGAGTATATGTGTGAGTGTGTGTGAGTATGTGTGTGTGTGTGATGCATACCAAGAACATGAAGCACTCTAAACAACGTTCAAAGAGGAAACTACAATCAATACACCTGTCCAAACAATTAGAGAGAGATGTTTCTGAGCCTCCTAAATCTCTCTGGCGTGTGCTAGATGCACACTGTCAGGCAGGGCTGCCATTAAATAGCTCCTAAATAATGCAAAGACAGTCAGATGTACAAATAAGCAATTCAATTCGGGTGATTGATTATTGGAATAAAGCTCATGCACCCGAGGCACGACGTTTCCAATCACGTCTCCATTTCATTTCTCAAGCAGTAGTGATCTTTGCACCTTCCCGGTGGGAAGCCAGCTCATGAGAGAGCGTTGGGAGCTCGGTTTAGTGAGTACTCTTGTGTTCTCTGCTTGTTTGCCTTGCATATGCAATAGGCGTGTTTCCTTTCATTTCTGTCTACCGCGTGAAGAGCTCAGCACCCATATGCTGTATCCCCCAGTACATATGCAGCCAATGAGTAGACAGCTTCTTGAGTAGGAAGATTTAATCTAGACAGGTATACATAGCCAGGTTGGACCATCTTTGTGGATGACTCGATATGACTTTGTCTTGCCATCTTCTATTTTCACAGAGTAAGTTGATGCTTGATGTTCCTAAATATGCATGTCGAGGCCTTTTCACTGCTTTCATGAGTTTGAGCTTTATTTCAAAGAGATGTTAATATAGTACTTACACAGGGTGACTGCTTCCCCTGGACTGTCTCCGAGTCTGAGAGAGTCATGGAGGGGGCTGGTGTGAGCTCTGTGAACCTCAGTGTCTAACTGCTGCTCTCTAACAGTGTGTAAATGGTGAAGCTGCCCCCTCCATTATGCCCCATGCTATACAGTCACAGCCTCTGGAAGGTGGTTTGGGAGAGACCCCCTTGCAGGTCTAAGGAGAGAATGTTCTCAGGAGTTAACCTGTGTCATGACTCTCTGACTCAGTCTCAACTTTTGTCTTTGGCGAGGCTCAGCTGCTATGGTTAAGCCATCATACTCTCTAAGCTGTGAGTTTTCTATCTGGGAAAGCAGAATTCTGTAGGCCATTAGCTTACCTGGCATATGAGCATCTGTTTATGCAGAGTGGAGTTCTTGAGCCAGTGGCATGAACTCTCCTGAGACTCAGACAGCCCAGATGTACTACATTAGAAAAGCCAGGGTTTCTCTGTGTATCTTTGGTTGTCCTGGAACCAGCTCTCCAGGCTGACCTCGAACTCACAGAGCTCCGCTTGCCTCTGCCTCCCGAGTGCTGGGATGAAAGGCGTGCGCCACCATGCTCAGTTTTTGACTTCATCTTAAGCCTTTCATCTGAGACCTGTACACACTGCACTTTGAGACCCCTTTCTCTAAAACCTGTGAGAAGAGCGGTGAAAGACATTCCGATTTTCTCCAGCAGGTATTTGGCCAAGAAGGAAAGGTTATTGTTTTCTTTCTACTTACAGTCTTCTATGCCTGTGGGATGGGTTAAGTCAATAAAGTTCGTGCCACGGTACCCAGAGGGCAAGGTGATAAGTGAGTGTCAATCATCTCCCTTCTCTTCAGTGCATGGGAAAACATGGCTTATGGTGGCGTAGCAATGTTCAAAGACATCCAAAAGCAGTTTGTATGTCACTGTCCTCATCAGGTGAACCACAATGGATACTGTGGCCCATTTTCTTAGGTTTTGACTGCCTGCAATGTTTTCACTATGCGCTTATAGTGAAAGCAGGAGAACTCACACAGGGAATGGGAACCGTCTCTCCAAGTGTGACATCCAGAAATCTGGAGTACCCATCCTCTTGCTTCAGTGGGTATTCAGCTTCACCCCTTGAGGTCATAGGTCATACCCCCTGGTGGGGAGTTGCCACTGCTAATCTTGGTTGTCAATTTGACTGCTTGGAGAGGAAACCAAAACACAAGCTGCTGGGCTTTCCTAAGAGGGATTTTCTTGATCCCCTTATTTGAAGCAGTGAGACCCACCTTAAAAATGGCCTGCACTTCTGGGACCAGGCAAGAGCAAAGGGCATGGAAGAAGGAAGCTGCTTTCAGGCTGCTTGCTTTTGCTGTTGTTGGCAAGTCCACCTGTCTTCTTGTTGCAGCATCCTTCCCCAATAGCAGAACCAACTTCTTTAGCCTTTCCACATAGACTGACGACCAGCAGCTCCCCCAGGAGCCCTCTAGAACTTCAGCATCAGACTGGCACTGCTGGGCCATCCAATCTTATGGACTGATTTGGATCCTTGGCCTCCACAGTGTGAGACAGCCATTTTTGGACTACCTGGACTGTGTCCTGTTAGGCCCCTAATAAATCCTCTCTTAACACATGGATCCGGTTCAGCGGTTCTGGTCCCTTAGAGAACCTTGACTGGTACAGACGGTATGAAGGTGTGTAATTCACTCAACTCAAGTCTGTAAGACTCAGTATCAGTGCTCCTTCCAGGAAGCCTTTCCAGGCCCACACCTCAGCTGAACTCGGTACTCATCCTCTGTTTCCTCAAGGCGCCGGGCTTTTGATGTTGTTCAGCTTTCAGTGGTCATTTATTTGGGCCCCCCAACCAAATAGGCATTTTGTTGCCATATGTCCTATCTTAATTGGCCCCAGTCAGCCAAGATCACGGGAAGTTGTTCACGCTCCATGAGGCGTCAGGATTCTCTGTATTTTAGCCGTTCACTTCCTCTGCTTCCAGCTGCTGTGTAAGGACTTAAGGAATGAGCGGAGCCTGAGCCCAGGGAGCGTGCTTCCATCTGTCCTGCTCAGGCCCCTTCCTGGGCTTTGCACCTGTCAGCAGCCTTGCACACACTCAGAATATAAGCTCTCAGAATCTCTCATGGTTCGGCTGTTCTTCCTTCTAGAGATACCCATTTTCTCATATGGTCTTCATCTCCTTGCAGAGTCTCATTCTTCCCTCCTAGGACCATCTCTCAACAAAATATTTCCAATAAAAGTTGTAGAATAATACTACATATATTCCTTTGACAGGTTAGTTCAATAATAGCAAGTAATGACTTCAGCCAAAGGTAACCATTTCTAGCTAGCCATCCCTGATTTCAGCAAGCCATTTATTTCTGTATTCCTATTAGTGTAGATGATGGATAGGGTCCATTTCCCCACATTGGTAAGCTTTTATTGTCAACCTGACACAGGCTGGAATCACCTGGGAAGAGAGAATTTAGTTAAAGAATTACCTTGATTATATTGACCCTTGGTTACGTCTGTGAAGAGCTGTCTTGATTGATGTACGAGGTCCTAGCCCACTGTGGGAAGCACTGTCTCTAAGCAGGTGGGCATGGATCTCATAAGAAGGCTGACTGAACATGACCCAGTGAGCAAGCCAGTAAACTACATTCCTCCATGATTCCTGCTCTAGATTTTTTTCCCCTGAGTTCCCTCAATAATAGATTTTGACCTGGAAGTGTAATATAAAACAAACCCTTCCTACAAAAGTTACGTTGAGTCATGGTGTGTATCAGCAATAGAAAGCAAACTAAGATGTGCCCCTCTAATTATTCAGCATGAGACCCTTCTTGAAGGTGAAGGATTCATTTCTGGGTAACATGGACGTATTAGTAAATAAGACAGATGTTATCCTTATCTTCCTAGAATTTGTCTTCTGGTTATGGGAGGCAAGACAATAAACCCACAGTCAAGGAATACATTTGACATACACAGTGATAAAAATATCTGGAGGAGAGAGATGGATGAGGTCATGGGGAGTAGATGGGATGACCCTGTAGTGAGGAGGTGGGGAGAGCCACCTTTTGAGGGGAGTCTAGCCACTGAGGACAGGAGGGCAGATATTAGAAGAATGGGCGGATGAGTTCAGGCGGAGGAAAAAAGATTCAAAGCAAAAGGTCACGGTAAGTAAAAGTTTCAGAAAATAGGTCAATCTGATCAAAGTGAGCAAAGGGGCTTTCATGTGAAATGAATGATTTCGGAGCAGTGGGAAAGGAAGGCGTGTACTGAGGAGGCCAAGAGTGATGAGAACTCCTGCCAGGAGTGGCGGGGTCCGTGCTCTCTGTGTAAAACACCCATGCTTGGCACCATGACATCAGATAGCCAAGGGACTTGCCTGCAAGGGGAAAGACAAGTCTGGAGCTCCCAAGTATTCCAGTCCTATGCCTGTTCGTGAAGCACCACTATAAGGAATCTAGTAACCCCTGAGCGCCTGGACGGACTAGCTGTTCTTCCTATTGGCTTGCAAGCTCTCTTTGACAATGGGTATATCCCAATGAGACTTTGTTCTATATATGTGCCAATTGCTACTGATAGAGAAGATACCATTTTACAGCATATTATTTATATAAGTATTATTTTATGTTATGAATATTGTCATGATTTGTAAAATACATTAATTCTTTTAAAAGTATTAACAAACTTAGAGGAACTTTGTGTTACTCTCTCCTTTATGTAAATTATCCATATATAATAAATGAAACCTTTGATGGGTATGAGTCTGTAAAATGTTTTAAACTATTTTCTTCTGGGTGGGTCAATGTCTAGTATTTCTCTTTGACCCGAAGAACACCATGGTCTCACCACACTGTCTGCTCTTCCTGGAGACTCTACAAGAATATATTTCCTAGCCATACTTGTGGTCAGGGTGAGATCATGGGGGCGAGTTCTCATCAGCGGACTCTGAGCAGATGGGAGGCACTTTTTCTTGCCTAAGCAATGATGACACGCATGTGTTCTTTGCTGCTACCATCCCCGATTCAGTAGGCAGGCATAGAAGAAGTCCTGTATTTAGAGTTTTAGTATGGATATAGGCGGGCCCTGGAGTCAACACTGGGAAGAGAGATCTCAAGGAAGTAGGTAGGATCTGAATTGCTTGGGGAACTATTATCAGAGGGCAGCCTTTTGATTTAGGAGGCTACCAATCCTTTAGAATTTACTTACTACTGCAAGCCTGCAACCAGAGAGGTATATACAATGGCTCCAATCTCCTTTGCACTGTGACAACCAGGCAATGAAAACACCCTGAACCCTAGCCTTCTAACCCTGACCCTATCCTGCGGCGTGTTCGGTGGGTATGGCTGCATCACACAGCGTACTCGTATCCTGCCACTACATGGTAGCTTGTAAATTTCCTGCAGGTTGGAAATGCAAGGTTCAGTAGTGAGCACATGTAAATGGTTATTTGTATGTGGAAAGGGTAAATTCTTGTAGAGCCACTGTTAACATGCTTTAAGTTAATACGCCATTCAATAGCTTAAAGCTTTTTGTTGAATATCAATTGATTCTCATAAGAACTCTCCATTAAGGTAGGTCACTATAGTTCATTATACAAGATCAGTCCTAGAGCACCTGAGTGACCCAGTTAAGGTGACATGGCCAGGGCATGTTAGGACAGGGACCCAAAGACAGGCTTTGGGCTTCAGAACTCCTCCTTATTAAGTCACGTCAGCACAGAGATGGGGAAGCTTATCTAAGCAAATGATGTCTTTGGGAGGAAACACAAGAATCTTCCAGGAACAGGTGTCTCTGGCGAGGGACTTGAAAGAGCGACAACAAGAGAGGGAGGGTAATTTGCTTTGCAATGCATGCCCTTTAACATCTGTTGATTTACTTAGGGGTGTGCAGAAATCAGGTGTTTGCAAACAGATCTTTTTGAAGAGGTCTGAAATACCAGATCATCCAAATTTTAATATTGTATTTGACAAGCAGCAGGTTTTCAGGACCTGCTGGCTAACAAAAACCTTGCTGACTCACTCCTAGGATGGCGGCAGCTGCAGGCTCTTAGCACATCTGTCTTTTCCAAGGCCAATGTGGCTTTCCTTCTCCTCCTCCCCCAGCTCCTGGAGCTGTGGCTACACACAGAGAGACACTGTACCACTGTCTGAGAATGCATTCCTTATTCAAAGAGAAGTTTTCACTTGGGCAGATTTTTGCAATTATGTCATTAAAAGTGTTCTGAACTTCAGACTCGAAATGAACTCCAGAAAGGCCCTGCCCTTTTAGCTTTCTCGCTGTACATAATTTATGGTTTTGAATCTTACTGCAAAATGCAGAAGGCCTGCAGAAAAAGGTTCAGGGTAGGCACACAGAAATGGACAACTTTCTGCCCCTGCAAGTATAGTCTCCGTCAAATTTCTCTCTCCACGGTAGAAAAGGGTTCTGTCTTTCAGATTAGAGGGTCTCAATCTGGGTCATGGGAAGACAAGTGGATAAGCCTGTGAAGACTTTAACTTAGTTGTCCTGTCTATTCCTGTGACCCCTATGTTATCAGTTACAGTATTCTCCTTTTACACCTCTGTTTTACTGGACTCTTTTCTTACCCCACCTGATGCTGTCTTCCATCTCCTTGGCTCCTAGCTCTTTCCCTTTCTGCATCTTTATCTCTCCTCTTACTCACCTGATCTTGGGAGTATCACCTAAGAATTAAAAACAAAATGAAACAAAACCTTCGGTACCATGAAGGGGATGTTAGAAATCAAACTGGCTGTTTTCTACTCCCTGGTTCTGCCTTCTTTCCAATTTGTGCCTCCGGGCAAATCATTTTAATCCTGGAAGCAGTGTCTCGACTGTCTGTAAAGTAAGGGTAATAGTTATGTCAATCTCATAGATTGTGTTATAGGTTAAATGCTACACTGAGATGGAAGAAATCAGTACTGTACTACATAGAGCAAGCACTTGGCACATACCACCTTATTATCCCCAGGCTTGTAGTTAAGACCGCGTTCTCAGGGAACAAACTAGGTCTAAATACCCGCTTTGTGGACCACTTTCAAATTACCTTCCCTCTCTAGAGTCAGTTTGCATAGTAGTGGGGTGGCTGTCAGGATGGTGTTTGGCTTCAGAACTGCAGCATCAGGGAGAGACTCCGGATAGCTCCTGGTATGTGGGAGAGCTTCAACAGATGCACATGCCTGGCACTGGGAGTCTCTGCTCAGTGAATGGGAAGAACCAATGAGCAAAGAGATTTCTAGAAGAAAAATTGGCTTCACCTTTGACCAGATTCTGCAAATCCAGACCTGGGCTGGATTCATGTACCTTTGGCCATGACTGCTGGTCCCAGAAGATTCTATAACTTAGACCTGAAACAGATTTCAAGATAAGGAGTGTGCCTTCATTTTGATCTGACCACCTCCATCTCTTTCCCCACTTTGTGGTAGTTACTTACACCACTCTCAATCTCTGTCCCCCCCCAATCATCTGCTCCCACCCCAAGCCCTTGTCTATATTTCAGGTAAGTCAGAAAGGTGGTAGCTGAGGATGTGTGGGTCTACGTCAGCTGGGAGGGAACTGCAACTGGGTTACTTTAGTGGACCAGAGATTTAAATGTCCTTTAAGCTTGGGACAAATTCTGTCTGCCTGGGAATCACATCTATTGGCTGGGCCCAGATCTGGTCCTGTGACATTTGTCAATGGGCCCTGAACTGACTGTTCAATATCTCTCAGCCTCAGTTTTCCCAGTTACAGAACTGGAAAAGGACAGTGGATTCGTCAACGATTTGTTGTTGAGTCCTTCAGTGCTGGAGAGGTGGTTCAATGATAAAGTCCTCATCATTCGAGCATGAGAACCTGAGTTCATCCCCTAGCACCAAATGAGTAAATGCCGAGCACCTACACTGAATGCCTGTGATACACTGGGAAGCAGAGGCAGCTGGATGGCCAATTTAGTTGAAATGGAAAGCTCCAACCAGCAAACTCTATGCTTAGTGAAGACTCTGTTTCAAAAACAAAGAAACAACAACAGAAACAATGACTAAGGAAGATGTCTAGCATCTACCTCTGGCCTCTACATACACATGTATACATGTACAGTGCATTTACACACATGAACATATAGCCTCCCCCCCCCACACAAGTAAAAAGATGAAAGGCCTATCAAACAGGCTCAGTAGAAGGGAGGGGAGTTTGTGCCAATGCAATCTTAGAGCAGGCAAGAGAATTTTGGATGTGCAGGTTGATGGGGTAAGAGGGTTGTATCATGTTAGGACCTGAGGATTCTTCTTTTTTATTTTTAAAACTCCATTATAAAAAACTTGCAAATAAAAAAATTATGTGCAGAAATTAACCAGACCTCACTTCTAACCATATGATGAACTTCCATTCAATTTATCATAAGATGGGCTCCGTTACAGGAGCTGTTTGATGGGCTGAACAGTCAGAATAGTCCTGAGATTCCTAGTACAGAGTCCCTGTAGGTCCAGTTAAGTTGCTGTGACCCAAGGGAAGTCATTTAGAAAACAAGCAAACAACCAAAAAGACAAACAGACAAACACCAAAGCAGAAAGGAAGACATAGGAAGGGAACAGGCTCTCTAGAACCTTTGCTAAATGGTTCTAGAAGGGCCTTCTTTTTGTGGGTGCTGCTCTAACAAAAACCTGGACACCAATCTCTACACTACCTCCCTGAATTCATCCTTCACTTTCAATGTGACATTTCCAGCCTGGAAGAACACCTTGGACATCGTTTTATCTAATGCTAACAGTGCCCGGCAGGTACCACGTGTCTGTCTTGGGAACATACTCAGGAGGTGGGAATGGTATTGTCCTGCAGGTACCCTGCTCCTTGGTGGTCCAAGCTCTTTAATACAGCACCCTGTTAGACTCAAACTAAATTTTATTCTAGGGGGGCTTAGGAGTCTTTATTTTCAGGAATTCTTTAGAACAGAATAAAGCATCACGGCAGCTAGACCAGAAGGGTCCCTTAGTGATCATCCCTCTGGATAGTAAAGTCACAGCTCTGGCGAGTCTGACCCATGCATATTGTTTTCACCTACACAGATTTGTCACTTGTGCTGGCTGGTTTTATATCAAATTGGTATGAGTTAGGGTCATTTGGGGAGAAGGAATCATTTTTTTTTAAATTTTATTCTGGGCTAGACAAAATCCAATTCATAATTTCAAGTACTGATTTCTTTTACTTACATAAATGCTTCTTAAACTTGTGTTCTTTTATTTTATGTGTATATATATATATATATATATTCCTTTTAATAATTTATGCATGTCTCATGCAGTATATCCCAAAGGTATTTTAATTGAGAAAGTGACTCCATAGGATTAGCCTTTAAGCTGGTCTGTAGAGCATTTTCTCCATGACTGATATGAGAGGGCTGGGAGGATTGTGGGTAGGGCCACCTCTGGGTGGATAGGGAGGACTGTGGGTAGGGTCACCCCTGGGTGGATAGCCCTGAGCTGTACAATACTGAGCAAGCCAGTAAGCAGCATTCCTCCACAGCTTCTGCTTCAGTTCCTGCCTCTAGGTTTCTATCCCACTTGCATTCCTGCCCTAACTTCTTCAATGATGGGCTATGATGTGGAACCACAATATCAAAACATACACTTTCTTTCTTAAGTTCCTCTTGGTCATAGTCTTTATGATAGCACTAGAAACCTTAACTAAAATATCATTTTTTAAAAAATTGTTCTTTTCTTGTTTTCTTTATACTCTTTTGAAAATAGATTATTTTCTCACATAATATTCCCTGATTATGGTTCCCACTCCTTTCATGCCTGCCATTTCTGCCCTACCTCATCTCCCATCCAGATCCACTCCTTTTCTGTCTTTCTCAAGAACAAACTTCTCTTAAGAGCTAATAGTAAAACATGACAAAATAGAATATAATCAAATTAAATCAAAACCATCACATCAAAGTTGGACAAGACATCTGAGATGCGGCACTGCCTGCTGCATGTCCCTGAGGTCTGTGCACTCAAGGTCCTTTGTATCTTGTAGAACATTGGCTGTGGGTAAGGCTCCCAGCACCAAACAGCCTTCAAACACTGGCTCTACCACTTTCAAGATCCATGGCTTTGTGGGTGGTGTGCCATTCCCCTGTGCCCCAGTTCCCTGCTTCAAACTGGGGATATCAATAGTATCAACACATCACAGGGCTCTTTGCAGGATTTGGTAAGATAACATGGGTGAGTTCCTTTGTACACGGGAAGAACTAAATAAAATCAGGCCTAATTACTGGAAAAAAAGAGATTCCACTTTTTAAATGAATGATACCAACATCTGAAAACCAAGACATCTTCCCTAGATGTCCAGTTTCTCTTACAGACTCTCAGCTTGGCAGTGCTGATGGGCTTTTCATTGCGACATCTCTGGGTAAATGTGTGGCGGGATTACTTTTATATCACCCCTGATCTCCATTACCTCTAATTGTCGCATTAAGTGCTTCTACCTCTTAAGGTATCTTGCCAGAACCACACCTTTTTTTTTGATTACCTGTTTTTATTTTCTCTTTTCTTGATTTTTAAAAAAAAAATTACTGTAAGAAAAGGTTGCTATTTATTTGGGAATTCCTGCTACCCTATTACTCAGGAGACTGAGGCAGGAGGAAGACAGCCTGGGCTACAGAAATCAAAGCAATCAAAGCAACCCTCTTCTTAAACGCCTGATAAAATAACGTTCTCTGGCTTGTGCAAGCTATGGTCATTGGAGGTGAATTATTGTGGTGCAGGAGGCCTAGAAGCCCACGTGCTCTGTCTCTCCGTCTCACATCCTCACTGATGAGGTCATAGGATCTGAAAGGATGACATGGTATTGTCTCTACAGAGCTTGTATTAGAGATAACCCAGGCCGTGTCCTTCCAGCACTCAGCCACAAGAGGTACAACAATTGATGCCAAAAATGGCCACAAGTGACTCAGAGAAGGCTGAGAGGAGAATGGCAGATGGCAGTGACGGTGACCTCTGTGTCCTCATTAGCTCTCGTGGGACCTCAAAGCTCTTTAGAGCCTGTGGCAATGGGTGGGACTCAGGGGGATATTTCTGCCCCTGGCACGTTGTCTGCATTAATGTGGGCACTCAGAAGTTCTGAGGTTAGTGGGGGTCTGGCAAGGAGGCTAATGAGAAGGTGTTGGGGAGTGCTGATGGGGGCTGGGAGGAGCCAGTCCTGGGTTTTTAGTCTCTTCAGACAGCCACAAACCCTGTCTCTGAAAATGAAATTAAGAAGAGCAGCTAGAAGATAATGCATATAGTAGGTCCAAATGTAAAATGCCTCCCTATTTCTCAGATAAGGCAGCTCCTAGGACAAGCAACAAAGATTACCCAATAATCTTATTATGCAGGGTCTGCCAAGGACAAAGGGAGGGTCATTTTTCTGTGCTCAGAAGAAGCCATACTTCCTACGTTTGCTTCCCAAGCAACCATTCTACCTCTGTGCTGGTTTTTCATGTTGGGGAGAAATTCATGTTCTTGATGTTGTGTGTGTGTGTGTGTGTGTGTGTGTGTGTGTGTATTTTTCTTTCAGGCTAAAAAGGTGTTCCACCTAAGAGTAGCTCATTACAGCCTCCAACTTCTCCACAGCTGGAATCTGCTACTGGAACTTGGATTCCATTAAAAGAGAAAACCAGAATAGGAAAGAAACTTAGTCAGCAATCCAACTCCTGTAGATAACCCGGTGGAAAAGAACTTGCCTTTGTATTCTAGACTAAGCTAATGAAGCACAGGGATGACATAGCTTCTTCTCAAAGACATGGTACTGGGAGGGGTGAGCATGGCTGGAAAGTAGAGGGTGAACTTCTGCCTTGGTCCTTCATTTTCCAAGTAACCAAGGAAACCATGCCTGTTTCCCAACTCCGGGATTACTCTTCCCTTTTTATCAGTGAAATTTAAGAGGAACCCCTCCATCCATGGTACCTAATTTTGGCAGTCTATATGTGTGGGGGTAGCATGGTAGGAGTGGTCTGAAGAGGGAGGGATTGACTTGGCATGGTGACATTGGAATCTCCCAAGGATGAGAAAAGATACAAATTGTTGTCAGTGAAAAGTAATCAAATCTGATATTTATATTGATTTTCATGTGTAAACCCAGGGTGACTTAAACTTTTGCATGCAACTCCATTTTCTGTTGCAATGGATGGGAAGAAAATAGATCATTTATTAGATTGATAGCACCATTGTCCCGAGTTTCCTAAGCATTTCATTTGTATGTGACTCCTAAGTACAAATCTGTGCTTATGTTACATGAAGTCAAGCTTCATGAGTTTATGTCATAAAACTTCTATCCATGGGTGATGACCGGAACATGGCAGAAGGGCTGCTGGGATTCTGTAAGTGCATGGGACAGCATATTGTCACAGGACCACTCAATGTCCTCAGATTCACAGATCTTCTTCTTATTGAAATCCACTGAAATATTCAAGATCATAGGGGTGTAGTTATCTGAGCCTCTAGGCCAGAAGCCGGCACAGACTTTCTGTGAAGGTCAAGATGGTAAATATTTTCAATTGTGTAGGCCAGAAGGTCTATGTTGCTATCACTCGGTTCTGCTGTAGAAGAATAAAATCAGCCATAGTCAGTACAAGTCTAATGGGCGTTGCTGGTCCCATGCAACTTAACTTACAGAACCAGGTGGCAAGCAGGGAATTCCCCAGGGAATATAGCTACTGCCTCCCAGATAGACCTTGGTAATCTCAAAAATCCATTAAAAACAAATCTGGCGCTTTGGTCAGACTTCACCATGGATAGAGGCCTGGACTCAGCATGGTACTTTGAGAAAACAAAACATAAAATTGGCTGTCATGGAAACTGGATTAGATTTCTGGTTCATTGAACCACAGTGAGGCCCCGAGAAAGTTGCTCGGGTCTTTCAGAATGGGTTTCCTGAGACATAAAGGGAGGATCCTCTCATAAGAAGGCCTTTGCCAGAATGTATAGGAGATCCACCCTCATGAACCTTCTCTGTCTCCTGCCATTTGTTTGTTTGTTGGTTTATGCGTTGGATGGATGTTTTGGAGATCATGTTTCACACATGGACCGTGTGAAAAAAACTCATATTTGTGGGCAAGAGATGGAGAAGAAAGCTTCTGTGTCTACATGCTACTTCGTGGTACCACTGTATTTCTGAATATGAAAACCTTGTATCATAACTTTTTGGTGACCTAGCATATAGGGTTTCAAGCTCTGCCATTCTCTTCATTGTGACAGCAGGATTGTGCCCCATGCCCAGAAGCTCAGGCCCTGGCACGCTGTTCAAGTGAAGAAAATATCACTGTCTCTTCGCCAATTACGAATCTCTAGAAATGAGGAAGAATCAAAGGGCTGTCAAGAAGATTGCTCACAGCCTCAGTGGCAGCAAGACTCCGTGGAAATTGACTGGGGACAGGGCCAGCACCAGATCCTAAGCAGACCCTTCCTTGGCTTGTCTGTGACTCTTGTTTTTGGTCCCGGTCTCTTTGCTCATCATTAGGGATTATAAGCTTTCCACGGAGCCTTTTTGATCCTCTCCAAAGAAATCTGGGACATGTGTAAGGAGGACTGTGCTATCTTCGATTGATTGCAATCCAGACCTTTTCAGGGGATGCCAAAGCTAAAACTCCACATTTAATTGTAATTTCCTAATCTTTACTTCTTAAGTTATGAACTTATTTCTTGAACCAGAAGGCACATATCACTAGCAAGAACTTTATCTCAACCTCCTGGGGTGGAGGAAGTGTTAGAATTAAAAACAAAACAAAACACTGCTAAGGGAAGTCTTGCCATACAACAGAGCTTACATAGAAAGGGGCAAAGACTGGTTGGTCCCTGGGGACAAGCGTGGCAAAAGGGGGGGGGGAGAAGAAGAGAGGGAGAGAGAGAGAAAGAGACAGGAGATGGGAGAGGCCCATCTTTTAACAGGGAACCTAACGAATATGCACAGGAGGCGCTCTTAGTGGCTGCAGCTGAGGACATATCCTGTTGGGACCCCAAGTGCTGGCCAGTACAGATGCCTGAATACTAACAGGAATACCAGTTTACGCAAGGAAATCTTGCCCTTAAACCTGTAGTTCGCTGTGGGGCAACAGCTTCTATTGGCTGCCTTCATCCATTCAATCATAGCATCGTTATTCCATCAAGATATATCCAGAACCTGCTCTGCATATTCAGTCCTGCAGGGAGACAGGGCCAAATCAACGAGGCTAAAGGAGCCTACTGTCTGTGAACAGGACAGTCATGAATTTGCATATTTAATAATTGACTTCTGCATTGTAATATAAGACCCATACAGTATTTTGTTCTTTAACCAAATTGGAGGAAGGCTCTCCGGCATTTGTTGGAGGGCGTGGCGAGAAGAGCCCTGTTCAGGGAGAAGCAGTGGAGCAAGGAATGAAAGAATGATTGGGACTGTGAAGCATAATAGAAGCAGAGGAGAGAGAATGGCGCAGTGGAGGAACTTCCTACATCCTGGAACTGAAAATAAGCCCAGGGATCCAGGGAGGTGTGAGTCTGAAGAATGAGATTGGAAAGGCATGCAGACCTTCTTGGCCAGTGTGAAAGAAAACTGACGATGTCCTAGCTGAAGAGCAATTGGAAGCCACTGTTGTTCCAGTGACTGATATGGATGGATTGCCACTTCTTGAGGGTCACTGGGATGGCGATATAAGAGGGGTCCAAGGGCCAAGAGGATGCAATGGAGGAAACCACTGCATCCTGCCTGGCAGAGCCTCAAGTTTCTTGTTCATTTTTGGCCTTTGCCTTTTGTTTAATGGAGTTGATACTCAAGGCTGCTCTGCATGCCAGACCAAGTCTCCGTCACTGAGTTATATTCTGATCCAGGCACAGAGCCTTGGTGCATATTGTTGACTGTAAAGGTACAGAAAGCTGAAAAAGCATGCAGAAAGGAAGATGGACAGAGCTCTGGGGCCAGTCAGTGGAGGTCTCTGCATCTACTTTAGGATGGATGGAGATGATATTGACTGATAGGGAGAGATCTTAAGGAGGAGGAGGATGGGAAGGAGGAAGAGAATATTTTTACTCTGTCCCATTAGACTGTTTTGGTAAGAAATCATGTCTTTTCTTTTGTGGTCATGTAAGAAAGACCTATGAAAACCTCTGGTTCCATTGTCTCTTGTGTCATCTGTCCCTCGTTTGGTTTTTCTTTCTGCTATGAAGGCCATGGCCATGACACTGCAGGAAGCTCACAGCAAGTTGCCCCAGTGCTGTCTTTTCCCCATTCTGCAGCCTTCTCTGCCATCTCAATGCATGTCTGCACCTCCTGTTGACCAGTCAGTCTTGACTTCCCCCCGACTCTATTTTTGTGCTTAGTGATGTAACTCCCCCTGAACCCTCAGTCTTCTGTGTCTTAGGGTTCAGTGGGATTCTGGGTATGCTCATTAGGTATGAAGAGATGTCAAGCTGTGATCAATAAACATGCAAAAGCTTTCAGGGACTCAGGATTAATCTGCTTAGCTATCTCGTTCCTTCTAGCTTCATTGTCAAAATGCTGCCCATTCTACGGCTGCCACTTGACAGGTAAAAACTGAGGGACTGTCTGAAGCTCCAGCTCCGAAGCTACTGCTGAAATTGCATGGGGACATTTTCCCGGTGACCTATGGCCACTACTTCTGTGTTCTCTCTCCTTTTCTCTTTATCTGTGACTAATTGGAACTGGCTGTCATGACCGAATCAATGATAATGACTGTCAAGCCCTTAGAAAATGTCAAAAACTAGACATGATATTAAATTTCACTCAAAGGAACTCTTTGCATAGGTCTGGGCTTTGTATCTTTCTTAAAAATTCAAGCACAATTACATCATTTCCCCTCCTCTTTCTTTCCTCAAGCTCATCCCATGTTCCTCTTACTTGCTCTCTAATTCACATCCTCTCTTTAATTGTTGCACACACACACACACACACACACACACACACTACAAAATATATAAATACAGCGTGCTCAACCTATTTAGCGTTACTTGTAATATTTATATGACTTTGGGATTGACTAATTGGTATTAGATAACCAATTACAGGATTTATCCTGGAGAAGATTATGACTCCTGCTCCCTCCGTGGCTTAGTTGTTGCTCATAATTCTTTGTTTAGGGGCGGACCCTTTAAGATTTCTTTCTTCCATATTAGCATGTCTATGGTGTTGTATTTATTCCAGTCTTGTTTATGTAGACATTGTTGAGATATCTGGGCGAAGCATCCTCATCATTTCTAGGAGACAGACTATCACAGCAGGTTTCCTGGGCCCCTGGCCATTACAATGTGTCTTCTCTTCCATGATGTTTCTTGATCCTTAGGTGCAGGAGTTGTATTGTAAATGTATCCACTGGGTCTTGGCACCCCAAGGTCAGCTGCTCTGCGCATTTTGACCAGTTATGGATTTTTGTTATATTCTCTATAGTGGTTTGATTGAGATCTCCCCCCCACAATAGTCTCAGGCATTTGAACACTTGGTCCCCAGTTGATGACGTTGTTTGGTTGGTTTAGGAGTCTGGGCTTGCTGGATGAACTATGTAATTGGGGGCAGGCTTTGAGATTTCAAAGGCTTATACCATTTCTAGTGCACTCTCTGCTTCCTGCTTGAGATTTGAGCTTTCAGTGGTTCCAGCCATCATGACTCTGTGTCATGACACATTCTTACCCACATAAATTCTTTCTTTAATAAGTTGCCTTGGTCAGGGTGTTTTATCACAATAATAGAAAAGTGACTAATACAGTCTCTGCCTGTGGCAAAGAGAGGTTTCTCTGACCATGGGCAAGAGCTGTATCTGTGGATATAAGCATTTAGAATGCAGTTAAGAATTATGCTGGTTTGGTAAAATGGTGGCAGCAATCTCTTCCCTAAGAGCAATGTCCTTACTACCTCTGGATACTTGACTAGGTTTCTAGTATTAGGCAAGCTTTCCTTCCTCTTGAACGGGCTGTAAGTCTAATTAAGGAGTTGCTTGTTATTGAAAGACATACATGCCACTATTGCAGCCTGAGAGATGCCTTGCCGTGATGGTCACTGCTGTGGTTTATGGGCACCATATCTGGGTAGGGCTGTTGGTTGCTTGCCTCCCTTGAAAGCTTCCATATCACTTTCTGGTCCTATGAAAGCTAGGGAGGAAGTCCTCAGGTCATGTCCAACTCATGTTCTCTGAGTCCCGTATCTGAAGTGCTTGTGTTCAGCAATAAGGACTTACCTTCCTCTTCCAGAAGGCAACTTAGGGAAACAGCAATGACCTATATTGTTTCAAAGTCTCTAGGACTGTCCTGATGATCAACTTGAAAGAGGGGTTCTTGTGCCTGGGAATGGGTCTTTTGTTAGATAGTCTATGACTTTTAGGGGCAGGGTTTTAAGTCCAAGTGGCACAAGTTAAGTATGTGTATACGTATTCCCAATACTGTATATTATATATAATCTATAGAATATATATATACATATTTCTCAAACATCTTTAGTGTTTTTTACCTCCTCCCTCCCTCTCCTTCTGTACTGACCTCCCATCTCATCCCAAGTTATAAACCCTCTCCCCAGTGTTTCAATGTCTCCCTTTTATATCACGTGTATCCTGCTATCACCCGCTATAGTACCCCTATGGTCCATTATTCTTTATAGAAAACAACATTAGAAAACTTCCATTAGTGCTCTATACAAAGATTCAAGCCCTCCTCTTCCTGCTTTGAGGCACACAAACATGATGTCTTTTCATTTTTATCATGTTTTACTTTCATAGAATGGGCATTGTGTCGGAAAGCAATAGAGCATGGCGGCGTATGAAGGACACAGAAGGAAAAACACACCCTCTGGGCATACAAAGGATAGAGTGAGAAAGTGCATTAAAATATTATCGAAAGTCCAGAGGAGCCCGGTGAAATCCATCAGCTTAGCAGCCCCAGATTATTTCCCTGCACGACACCAAAAATGAACAAGACACTACCCAATTAGCTTTGTGGATTTTTTTTTCCACATGACTTTTAGTTAGAATGTGAACATCTGGAGTTTGAAATCAATTGTCCAGAACTAGCTGCTATGCTAATTAATATCCTGCCGAATGGCTCTCCACCAAGGTGTCCCTTTCTGCGGCTCTGTTCTCTGAAGGTTCAGGTGCTTTCCTGGCAATGTTGTTCACCTTAAGGGGGCACTCCTTAGCGGTTGTTGGGAGTAAGGATGAGGAGGAGGATGCTAAAGGGCCCCCAGCGTGCCTTTCTGACTGAGACTGTGAGCGCTCGGTGGGAGGAAGTGCTGGAAAACATCTCAGGAGCAAGGAGACATGCTGCGGAACAGATATGGCATCTCCCTACAGCTGCCATGTGGGGCTTTCTGCTCTCACTGGCATACCAGAGGGTGAGTTCTGATTGCAGGGCTTTGTGTTTTCATCTTGACTAAACAAACAGAGCCTCCGAAGGGAGACTCCTCCACAGTTGTAGGTTATCTCTGGCCTGCCATAATTTCTCCTCTCAGGCAACTGACACAAACGTGTGGGCGATGCCACTATCAACAAGAATCTGCTCATGGGATCCTGAATCTGACTCACTCTATTTTGATCTCGATTTGGAAATGTCTGTTTTACACTCCCGGTTTCAAAGACCAACTCCCAGACACTGATGTAGACATAAACAACCCAAGAAACCCCTTTACATGAGTCACCGACACAATGATTCACTTTGTAGATCCACACCGGCCAATGTGGCCGCAACTGGAAATGTGCCTGGTGTGAATTCAGAAGCTCTGTATGGAGAAAGTGTACATTGGATTTCAAAACATTGTCAAAAATCACAAAATCCCTCCATAATTTTGTTACGCTAATCACACAGCAATGTGTTTTTCCTAAGAGGGACATGAAAGTAGAAGGGGAAGGAGCCAGGGAGAATGGACTCACTAGGAGGAGGTGGCAAGAGAAGGGTATAGGTGGAATGACCCATGTGGAGGTGTAAAAATTATCAGCAATAAAAAATGAATAAAACTCCTTGAGTATATTGAATTGATATCATATTGCAATTATTCACTTGACTCCCTTCTCCCCCTTCCACTGTCTCTCCCTCCCTTCCTTCTCTCTCTTTTATTTTCTTTTTGAGACACAGTCTCTCTATGTATCGCAGGCTACTTCAAATTCTCTACATAGTCAAGGATGATCCCAAGCTTTGGATCGTCCTGACTTTATTTCTGAATTATAGGCTTGTTCCCCGGTGCCCAGTTTTCTGCGGTGTTGGGAGTTTGGCTCCAGAGCTACCAGCACGTTAAGCAAGCAGCCTACCAGCTGAGTTTCATCCTCAAACCTCCTTATTGTGGCTAGTCGAAGTTTTAAAATAACTGGTGTGGTTTGTCTTAAAGGCGCACTGTGTTTTTAATTGGACTTTACTGATGCAGTCTCAAATCCCCGTTCCCTCTCATGGCATAGCTACTGTTTACCCGTCGTGCTGATGTCATGCCGCCGAGACTGTCGCACAGATACCGCGAGCGTACACTGCCATACTCACAGCAGCTCTGCCATCTAGAGATTATTGGCTTCATTATCCAGATGAAAGCTGCGACAAGAGAGGAAACATGACTTGTGGTATTCATTCATGGTAAGACAAGTGCAGTGACTGAGCACCAAGTGCGTGTTCTACATTGTTCTAGGCCTGGCAGGGTCTTAAATTTGGAGACATACTTTTGAATGGCTTATTCGAGGCATAGCCAATCCAGGCCCCACTCAGGCTAAACCACGTCTTCCTTGATACATTTTCCTCTCGTTGAAATCTCTCAATGTCAGGAAAGTGGGATTTTCAGTCACTTTCACCATCCCGGCTCCTCTTTTAAATAGGAACTGATTATAAGGACAAGGCAATTAGATGAAATTAGAGTCTGGGTCTGGGGTTGACTTATTGGCACTCGCAGCCTAAGCAAACCCTTTTGTTCTAGCACAATTGATATTCTGAGTGGCCTATGAGTGTAAGAAGCACAAGCGTCCCAGGCTTGATATTTATATATGATAGCGCCAGGCTAACTCAGGAAGAGTCAAGTCATGATAAACTATGCAGTCTTCGGATTGGAGGTTGTGTCTGAGTAGGCGGGCAATGAGTGCTCACAACTGTCTGCTGCCATCATGCAAAAGGAGGCAAGCCTGAGAGCTGAGTGTGAGCAGGCAGGCAGGGATTAGAGGATTAAGCTATGACCGGTAGACATGGGCTTTACAGTCAGTGGACCAGCCATACATGGAGGCACTGGAGCATACAGGGAAGCAATATTTGAAACCCAAAGACAGGCTTATATGTAGCTATAAAGAGATAATCTGTTCAGCCACTCAAAACGCTAAGAGGTAGGCTCATAGTTCGGATGCAACATTTTCCTCACTGGATCCTATGTTTGAATGTTTGCTCTCCAGAGAGTGATGTTGTTTTGGGAGGTGTGGAACCTTGGTGACTGTGGTCAAGCTGTTAGAAATGGGACATTGTGGGTAGGTTTTGAAGGTGATGTCTAATTGTAGATCTGCACCATGCAATCAGCTTCCTGATCTTATAAGATGTGAATGAACCTCATTGTACACTTCTGCCACATGGATCTGGCCAATCTATCCATTCCTTTCCTGACAGGATGGTCTGAACCTTCTGAAAGGGTGAGCCAAAATGAACCTCTCCATCCTTCAGTTGTTTCTGTCCAGCGTATTGTCAGAATGGCATAAAAAGAGACTAATAAATATTAATGCATACAGTGTGTGTGTGTGTGTGTGTGTGTGTGTGTGTGTGTGTGACAAACATGTGTGTACCTTGGGAGTTACTTGTGCCCATGCTTGTATGTGTGGAAATCAGAGGTTGATGTTAGGAATGTTCTTCTGTTATTCTCTAAGTTATTTATTTAACTTTTTTTTTCTTTTTTGAGACGGGGTCTTTCACTGAACCTGGAACTTGCTGTTTCTGCTAGACTAGCTGGCCACTGAGGCCCTGGGGCCTGACTGTTTCTGTCTCCCAAACTCTGCAGACACAGATGAAATGTGCCAGGCCTGGATTTTACATGTGCTGCAGATATTAATTCAGGTCATCCCATGTGTGAAGCACTAATTTATTGACTTAGCCATTTCCCTGACCCCAATGTCATCAGCAGGTAGTATATTGAATATCCCTGGCTTACTGAACGAGCTAGCCCACAGCACAACACTCGGGCGTGTCAGTTGTTCAACTCAAGCTCACTGGGCACAGTTTAGCATCCTGAAAGAATACCCTACAGGATGCCACAAAACCGGGATTAGAGAGCAAGTGAAATTCAACATAAGGGTTTTATAAAGTAGGTGTCATTCAGTGACACCGAGGGGGTACATACTTATCATAACCTCATCATGAGATGATGATCCCATCCTCTATGAGCTGGATCTAGTCAGGGGTTTTAGATGTGCTTAGGATGATGGGGTACACTACAAGTGTTCCTTATGGGAGGGAGGTCCTATTAGAAATCAACCCACCAGTGTATGGAACAGTCCTAGAAATGAGAGCTGAATGTGCTAAGAGATTATTCTCATCTTGGCTTACTTCTGACTCCCCCAGTAAAGAAGATACTGGGGCCACTACGGTGGCCATGTTGTTTCTGATCCTGTGAGCACCAAGTTGGAAGTACCTGCTCTCAAGAGGCCAGGTTGCCAGTACATGGAGGCTGGAATCATCTTTTTTCTTGTGCCTGAAAACCTGGCGCTCCTGTGCCGTAGACTCCAGGTATTCAACTACTCATTCCTCTCTGGAACCACAGCCAGGCTGCCTGGGCGTGGTCATTTGAACGAGATGTCTCCCATATTCTTGGGCATTTAAGTACTTTTTTAAATATGTATTTATTTATTATATATACAATGTTCTGTCTGTGTGTATGCCTGCAGGCCAGAAGAGGGCACTAGACCTCATTACAGATGGTTGTGAACCACCATGTGGTTGGTGGGAATTGAACTCAGGACCTCTAGAAGAGCAGGCAATGCTCTTAACTGCTGAGCCATCTCTCCATCCCCACATTTAAGTACTTAGTCCCCAGTTGATGACACCATTTGTGGAGGCTTAGGAGTTATGTCCTTGTTGGAGGAAGTCAACCAGTAGGGTCGGATTTTGAGGTTTCAAAAGCTGCACACCATTCCCAGTTCACTCTCATGGACAAGTGAAAGCTATATGTATCAATCATTCCCAATCCACAAACACATACCCAAGTTTCACTGTCTGTCTAGGAAGGTTGTATTTGTTCCTTCTCTAATGAATCAATAATCTTGATTTGCTTTTGTATAACTGAAATGGCCATCTGGCTTCAACTGCTTCTAGTTGGGGCTTTCTGATTGGCACTTTTATCTTGCGAGATGGGAGACCTGCCTTGTTCTGACCCATTCTGTCTTCTGTATTTTTTTCCCTGGGTCTTTTTTAAAACCATGGACCTGAGATGGGAGCCACTAAAATACACATCTCGTAGGTGTCTTGCTGAAAGCTCACTTTGGTCCTTTTGATTCTTGTGTTGTCTGTGTTGTTTCTCAAACAGATATTTGAGGTCCTTGGTGTGAGATGTGGCTCACAACAAATTAGCTCTGTTAGTTTCCACGTTGGTTATTTTGAGTTTCAACTTTACTTATGTGCTGAATTACACATTCTCACAGGAGCTTTCAAGACCTTTATCGAGACCAACCTTTGCAGAAAGACTGCCACAATTGCAGGGACCTCATTTACAGTTGGTTTATGAGCACATCAAAGACAATGAGTAATTATCAGGGCAAAGGAAGAAAGAACAGAAGTACATTAAAGCATGAAGGATGTCTCTCCTCCAAGTGATGTCACCGCCCTGTGCATTAGCAATGGGGTTGCGGTAGTTTTCAAAGAAAAGAAAACAAATAATGGAAAAATTAAATCATCACAGAATCCACAATAGTATTAGCATGCTAAAGTCAAAAATAATTTATTCTCCAGACATCAGTATCACATTCGTATTACAAGCTGAAATTTAGTTTTAGCAAAATAATCTTATTTATCACATTAAATTAATGCTGTTAATTTAAATATTGCTGGCTTTGTTTGTATTTGATTTGTGACCTTGTTTTGATTGCTATCACTGTGTCAGGGTTCAAAGCACAAGGAATATATTCCTTGTTTATGTCTCTCCATATTTTAGAGTGTCAGGGGGAGAGGAGGAAAACGTAAATACCCACTGGTTGTTCCTATCAAATGTCTCCAGATCCCATCCAAACATTCTCTTTGTTTGTGGCTGTCTTTCTTGGTGTCTCCATTTCTGGAGATGAATATTCTGAATCAGAAGTCTCCTGCATTCAGATCATTAAGTGGGTACAAATTTTGTATAGGAATTGTCTTTTGTAGGCACAGAGCTTATGAACTATTTTATTATTATTATGGTAAATTCTTGAAGCATTTCCCTGCAGGAAAGCTTATGAGTCGGTCAAGATTGCTAACACCAGGCTATCATGGCACTAGGAGCTTTTCCCCTTCAGTGAAGTACTGTAACAAAACTCAGAATGGGCATCAAAGGTGTAGCAGCATCTTAATGGTGGTGAATCCTGAGCCTGGGAAAACAGCTGTATGTCTAGCTACATATTTTTGGACTGCCACCAATAGCTCTACAGCCCATGGCCATGTTGTAGAGAAGCAGTCAGAACAGGGAATGAGATGCAATTCTAGACACTCTGTTCTCAAGGCCTAAAGAAATGGCTGCTCCTGGTATCAGTCATGGGAGCACTGATGATTTTGCTTGGCACGTCATGTCAACTTCCGGCTGTATGGACAAGTAGTCCGTACACAGTTGTAAAGAAGACTGAGTCAGACTTTTGGATAGGACACTTTGGACGTCATGTGTCTTTAAGTAGAAGGAAGAGTGGCAGATGGGAAGGACAGTGGCCAGGTCAACAACTTCAGACCAGTGCCCAGAGGACTGCCCCTCTTCTTCCCAATGTGTTTCCCCTCCAACTCCAATAGCTTTTAAGACTTACGACTATCCTACTGTGCCCGAGTGATCTGAGCTTGATCTGGTTCATTGTTTCAGAAATCTTGATTATCAGAAGGATGTCTCATGACATTGATCTTCCAACCCTCTTTCCTGTCAAATTTTTGGCCATTCATTCAGTTACCTGTTGAACCCCTGACATCCCGACTCTGGAGGGGGTGTATGTGCTTGCACTATCTCTTCTTGTCCCCATGTGCTAGATACCAATAACAACTCCCAATTATGATGAATCAAAATGACTCCAGACATAGCCATTCATCACCTGGGGATGTTGAAAAACATTTTTCCTTAGCAGTAAACCAGTGATGGAACACTGAAAAAGGGGGGTACCTTCCTGAAGAAACAAAAATGTTTCATATGTTTGGCCCTTTCAGTAGCTCCATGCTTTAAATAGCTATGTTTAGGCAAAGATCATTTCAATTCCCTAAATAGTTTAATGTTAAAACTCTGTGTTAATGTTGTCTCATCTAAGACATCTACAGTTGGCCAACTTCCAAACCAGACCTTTAAAGTATCAGGGATGGAATCTAGGAAAATACAGGTTTATTGGATACCAATTAAATATATTCACCACATCATCTCTACTTATTATGATTCGCCTACAATACAGACATTAATAATTGCATTCTGCAGATGAAAACATTGAGGCTCAAAGAAACTGCAGAGCAAGACTAACTAAAATCTCAGCAGGAACGGATTCTGTTCTGAAGTTATATCCATCTCATTTCTGTGAGTGTTCCGTAATGCCTGTGATGAAATCCCTCAGTGTGCAGCGCTGGGGGCAGCAGGAGGCAGTGGTCCTGTCACCACGGAAGCTGCACAAACGGTGCCACACACAGACGGCATTTCAGCAGGCTGTCATCCAAGTGCCCAGGGGGCCTGTACCACTCCTCCATAGCAAGTGCACAGGGGCCCTGGGCTACTGTTCCATGGCTGACCTTGCAATGCTTTTTGGATTCCCATGAAACCTGAGAACCTCTTTTAAGCTCTCTGGATATTGGCCAGACTTCCTTCCTCTTGTCTTTTTTGAGTTGTGACTGCGATAAAACCCCTCTCTCTCAGAGAGCGAGGTGGCCAGATCCTGAGCTCGAGATTCTAGAACACTTGGAGATGCTGTACCCTCAAGACCCTGTTTTGTCATTTCCCATTCACTGGTGGGATTTGTCTTTTCCAAGTCTTTACCATCCTTGCCTTTTTGGAGGTCATGTAGTTAATGTAATCTTAAACATTTACCCGGGAAGCTCCCAGCGAAAGTCTCGCTGGCCTATTTTTAAAGTCCCGAAAGGTATGCATTTGGAAAGGAAAGGTAATTTTCTGCAGTTAATTCTTCTATTTACGTCTCATTTCCCTGTCTACTTTAGACTGAATTATCTTTGCCCAAAATAATGATATGACACCTAGAAATGGCCGTGCAACACTGGCAAGGGATTTATTTCAGCAACGAGTCCTTTACTATTTCAGTAGCTTTTACCACAACCAACTTCCAGTGCCCTACCTCCGGCAAGACTCCATGGTGTTTCTCTTTTTAAAAATAAACTTGTAACTGAGATCTCTGTGAGTGGTTCAGTATCGTGGGTCATTTCCTTAATACCCCCAAGCTGTGTCATCAGGATCTCCTGTTTTGTATGCGTCCACACCCAGGTTTTTGCAATAGCAATTTGGATAAAAATTTTATTACTTTTCTTAATTGCTCTGATTTCTTTCCTTTATGTTTCCTTGTTGAAGACAGGTTTAGGAACGGAGCTCACTCTCTCAGTGACTGCTGACCTTCTTGCTATGTGCTTTCCTTCCTTATTACCCGAGCTAAGGTCTCATGAAGAACTACATCACATATTCTTTCCTTTCAAAGGTAGAGAAAGCTTGATTCTGACCTTTAGACATTATATCTTTTAATTTCTCTTTGATTTTTTTTCTGAGATAAGGTATAATGTTCTTGCCTCAGCCTCCTGAGTGTTGGGATTATAGACTTAAACCACAATGTGCAGCTAGACTTTTAATTTTTTTAGGTGGTTTAACTAAGTCATCCTAGAAACCCAGCACTTTGGGGGCTGAGGTAGGCGATCACTATGAGTTCAAAACCAGCATAGGCTACATAGGGAGAACTTATCTCATGCGAAAAGAAAGACCCATTAGTGACTTAGTGCTAGATTGGCAGATGAGTGACTCTAT
Organism: Alexandromys fortis; assembly: GCF_014885135.2. Lineage (NCBI taxonomy): Eukaryota > Metazoa > Chordata > Mammalia > Rodentia > Cricetidae > Alexandromys > Alexandromys fortis. The sequence goes on from NW_026067965.1 coordinate 5,616,272, forward strand.
CAACCCCTGTTCAAAGACGCTTACCCTTGCAGCAGGTGGCAATGTGGCTCTCCACATGTGGTCAACAAGCAGAAGAAAGGAGGGTGTAGAATGGTTAGTCTTAAATGGGACACACATTTTATGCCCTTCCCTGAAAGACTCAGAGACTTCATAGGAGAGGATCAGGAAGATCGTAAGAGCCCAACATGGTGTTTTTTTTTTTTTTTTTTTTTTTTTTTTCAAGGAAACTGTTTTCACAGCAATTGTGACCTGTGCAAACTCAACCCAGACAAAATCCCAGCTTGGAGGTGGGCATGAAGCTCTCTCATTAGCTGGGGATCTATTGGCATTTGACGGCTTCAGATTTTTTTAATGCTGTTGCGCCTGGCAGGTTGACCACACTTCAGGGCAGGCTCCACTCCTCTTGGTATGGACCACACAAATTGCACTCGATGTGTTTAAAAAAGGCAAGGAAAACCTCCAAGTTAGGTGGCTAGGGAAAGAGTAGTGAGGATAAAAATGGGAGAATAGAAGGAGCAGATCAATATGACAGCATGTAGGAAATTCTCACAGAATTAATGAAATACTCTAATTTTTAAATTTTAGTTTTTGAGACGGTCACCCCTGAGTATGAATTTACATCATTTCTAAGCATCTCTCGCATATTCTCAAACTCATGACCTCTTATTTTTATTATTTATTTATTTTTAATTGATTTTTATTGAGCTCTGCATTTTTCTCTGCTCCCCTTCCCTCCCATTCAAGCCTCTCCCAAGGTCCCCATGCTTCCAATTTACTCAGGAGATCTTGTTTTTGTCTACTTCCCATGTAGATTAGATTTATGTAAGTCTCTCTTAGGGTCCTCATTGTTGTCTAGGTTCTCTGGGATTGTGATTTGTAGGCTGGTTTTCTTTGCTTTATGTTTAAAAACCATCTATGAATGAATACATGTGATAATTGTCTTGGTGACCTCTTCTTTTTAAGTGATTGCTGTGTGTGTGTGTGTGTGTGTGTGTATGAACACAGGCTTTTGAGCCCATTTTATCTTGCATGTGTGTGTATTGTTTAATGCTGATCAACATTGAGACTGGATAATATATTACAGAGATTGTCCCCGGAGAAGACCAATTTTTGCTGTCTTGGCAGCCATTAATTGTCGGTACCTCTTCATGTATGGATAAGACCCTGTGATGTTTCTCCTATCCACACTTGTGTTGTGTTTTTGTTGTGCAGGTCTTGTAAAAGTGATCAATATTTTTGAGTTTTAATGGGTACGGCTTTCTTGTTAATATCTGACAAGCTTTACAATGCCAGGCAGGCATGAATTCTTTCTTACCGAGAAGATCTTAAAGCCAGTAAAAACCTACAGCTGTTGCTTATCCCCAAGATATGAGAGCCACGATTGTACCCTTGGAAATATCTGGCCATGCTGGTCATTGTTCCAGTTTATAAGATTTACAACTGGGTAGAACTATTGACTGCTTTTCTTCTTTGGAAATGTCCATAGCATTTTCAGATCCCACGAGAGTCAGTTCTTAGAAAAGAGGCTTTCAGCGAAGTTTCAGTTCAGTTTCTCCAAGGTCTATATCAGTAGTGTGTGGTATCTTCAGCAATAAGGTCTCCCCTTCAAATTCTGGGAGGCAACTAAGGACAAAAGCAATAATCTGTCTTACTTTGGGAGTATCTTCAACTTCCCTGACCAATGACTCAAAGGGAGGGTTCCCATTGCTGGGCACTGAGACTTTCGATAGATAATCTGTGACTCTTGGAAGAACATTATCACTTAGAGTGGTATAACTATATTCCAACTATATATACAGACACACACCACAGATACACACACACACACACACACACACTCGGGTGGCGGGGGGGGGGGAGAAGATAAAGAAGAGTGTTAAAAACTAACAAACCAACTTTTTACCCTCCCTTCCCCTCATGTGTCTTTTTCTAGGCACTTGAAGCATCTCCACTGAAATATCTGTGTCATTCGTTTAATCAGACCGCATTGGTCAAAGAGAGTCAATGTCCAAAACCACAGTTATCAACACTACACTTTAGGCTTTAGCTTCCAAAATATCCTTGTTTTATTTCATTTATTTATCTGTCTATCTATCTATCTATCTATCTATCTATCTATCTATCTATCTATCTATCTATTGAAGATTTCTGCCTCCTCCCCGCCACCGCTTCCCATTTCCCTCCCCCNTCAGGGTTCCCTGTCCTGTGGGAAGTCCAAGGACCACCCACCTCCATCCAGGTATAGTTAGGTGAGCATCCAAACTGCCTAGGCTCCCACAAAGCCAGTACGTGCAGTAGGATCAAAAACCCATTGCCATTGTTCTTGAGTTCTCAGTAGTCCATATGCTTTGTGTTTTCATTTTTGTGACTTAAAAAAGAAAATCCACTGAAAGTTTGTTTCCCAGCAACTCTGTCCTTCTCTGCTTTGCAAAGCAATAAGTCAGAAGCAGAGAAGGTAGATATGGCCTTTTCAGACTTGAGGGAACTTTGATGTCTAGAAATTCTAAAAACATCTTCATTGACTCTTCATAGATAAATATTGTATAATATATGAAAACAAGGTGTTCATGTGCTAAACCAAACATCTCTGTAATCACTTGTTTTCATTCAAAGTGCTCATTAGAAGGTTCTCTCTTCTTCTCCCCCACCGTGTGCGTGTGTGTATGAGCATGCGTTGTGTTTGGCAAGTCAGTCTGACACTACCTGTTGTTCACATCTGTATGATCTCATCAATCTAGCCAATCCCATGCTCAGGTTCCAAACATCTGCAGGCTTGTGATTTGTGAGCAGATCTCCAGATCCCCGCACCGCTTCCCTTCCTTCTGGTTCTCATCCCTGAGCTTGGCAGGGATGCAGGCACAGCCTTGGCCACTCCTCTTGTAAACTGAGCCTCGTGGTGCAGACCTGTTACTGAGGAAAAGCACTAGAAATCGGATCATGGGTTTTGGTGGAAAGTTGTTGGGTGGACTCCAGACTGTATCATAAAACAAATCCCTGTTTCCAGGGTGGGACAGTACAGTTGCTGAAGGATCTGTGTCACATGGGTACATGTAAGCACCACAAAAATAAAACAGCTTTAACTTCTGGAAAAGTCAGGGTTCCAAGTTTGAGAATGAGTTGTTGAGGAGGGGATGCTTTGTGGGTTGGTGATGTCCTGAAAAGAGTTCAATTCTTTTCCCAGATGGGGCCATTTATTTACTCCTGGGGTAAATTTATTTACCTAACTCTGTATTTTGAGCTGAGGAATTGGAGTTCCAGGTTTGTCATATTAACAGTTGTTGGTGAAGACCCTGAAGCCCATTTCCCCAATCAACGTTCCTACTTTCCCTTCCCCATGACTGAATCCTTGCCTAGGGCTCCTCTCTTTCTTGGGCTTTCAAATCCCACCTGATCCCCTTGGATCCTGCTATCTGGTAGTCTTCAGTTTCTAAGCTTCCATTGTTCCCCAAGGACCACTTGTCGAGTTCTTTGACCCATCGTCTATATGCCATCCTTTGCAGTGACCATTTCTGCTTAGTTTGCTAAATCTTAAAGATGCTGCTTTCCAAACAGCCAGATGGACGACTGAAACCCTCAGGGTCCCTAACATTTACCTGGTGTTTCATACCAGACTCTCTCATAAGGAAGAGGCCTGCATGAATTTAACAAAGAAATGTAAAACCTCAAGTAGCTTCCATTGTTATCATCTGGAGCTGATTTTTACCCCCACAGCACATATTCGGACATATTTGCTGATTTACTTTGATTTCATAACCAGCTAAAAAGAGTGCTACTGGCCTCTCATGAACTAAGACCAGGGTCTTCATTTCCAATAACAAAATCCTATAGAGAGCTAGATAGACCCAATAACAAAGAATCTTTCTTCTGGCCCAAGAACTTGTGTGTGTGTGTGTGTGTGTGTGTGTGTGTGTGTGTGTGTGTGTGTATTTCAATGTGTGTGTATGCCAGTGTGTGTATGGTGTGTGTGTGAGTGTGTATGTTGTGTGTGTATGTGTGTGTTTCACTGTGTGTCAGTATGTGTGTGTATGTCAGTGTGTGTGTATGTTGTGTGTGTGTGAGTGTGTGTGTGTGTGTGATTTGTTACTGTCAACTGGCTTTATTCTTTCCATTTTGCTGAGTCAGGGGGGTAAATGCCCAGGAAGTAACCGACATCTGCAGGTGAAATGCCAAGTTCTGTTGCAGCCAGATGTCCTGACCATGGAATTTCCCTGGATTACATGCACTAATGGCATGGGCATTTTATGGGAAGTTATGTGTATTAAGAATAAGAATAGACTCCCAGAATACTAAAATAACATCAAGATCTCTGCTGTCTGTCAGAGAGACTAGAAAAGGGGCCACAACTACCTACAAGATTCTAGTGTAATACGACATGGCCGAGCAGACAAGAGACAGGAAGAGCATAATTGTCCAGCACTGGGGCCCCGGGAGCCCTCTCCATGAAGGCCAACTTTGAGCAGAGTTTTTAGAGAATGTTTATGTAGGAGCAGTGCCTTCCAACGGGAGTAGTCATCGGAAAGTATGGACCAAAGCAGCGTCTTTGCTAGGCTCTCTGGGAAATCAGAACCAACTGGATATATAAGGGAAAGTTATATATCCAGTTATATATAATCTCTAATAAAGAGAAATTGCTGACCCAACTGTGGGAATCAAGAAGCCCCGCCACCAATAGTCTATCTGAAAGCCAGAGAACCAGGAAAGCCAGTGCAGGTATCAAGACTGGAGAAAAAGCTAGGTGCAGGCAGCGTTGCTGGCGTAGGTCTTAGGACCTGAGGACTGGCGCATCTCCAGTTCCTTAGGAGAATGCGAGTGTGTGATTCTTTGGCATTTTTCCTGTACATGGGCTGCAAAGGGATCATATGATGTTCGCTCACATCCTTGAGAATGGCTCTTTTCTACTCAGCTTCTTCACGCAGACTGTATGCTCGGGGAAGGATGTTCTGCCATCCACCCATATATTCCCTGCCTCAGTTAAATGACAATTTCAAGCAGTCACTTAACTAGGTTGGCTTCTCCATAGCTGTAGTCATTGGCATCTAGCCGTGTGCTTTCGGGTTGACATGGTAAGAATTTCTACAGGTGCAAACACAAGTCAGAGCTTAAAACAACAGCACACATCAGCGCCATCGTCGCCACATATTCTGGTCATCAGTGGCAGCTAATTTATTCATGAGCACAGTCGTTCATTCATCCCTGCATTCCCATATCCAGACTGGATTATTATTATGGAGCTAGACACTATGTAAATTCAAGTCTCAGTTCCAGTGCAAAGTTTAGATGAACCACGCCAGCTCCGTGCACTTTAGTTAGCTCGTGAAATAGAAATAAACATAGTAGCTTCCTTTCTTGGAGCCTCTTGTAAAAATGAAATGAGCTAATGTTTATGGTGGAGTTCAGGCAGGCACATAGTACTAGATTTATTGCAGGCACAACCCCCATCACCATCACCACGACGGCCATCACCAACAGCATCATTTTTATTGACTTGTTCTCATCTTTCCAGGATCTGTTTTCTGCCCTGGGCTTCTGCACCACCACCCATGCAGTGAGGAGACGCCCATATATCTAGGCAGAGAAGAGTCTGTGTTTGATTTGCCTGGTCTTAGCAAGCAGGACCAGAACAGAACAGATTGCTTGCTCAGCTTGTGGTTGACATGATCTCTCTTTCCTTCCCTGTGAACTGCTAAAAGGTAGGGTGGAATCTGTTTCACTCCAGGCTCGTTTGCACCTCTTCTGTCCCTGCTTCCTTTAAGAAGCATCAGACTGATGCACGCACAAGCCTGGCATACAGGCTACAGGAGCAGTGAAGCCTTCCCGAATGTCCTCCTCACTGTGTGGGAAGTGACCGGCTCTGACATCAATTCTCTTTAGCCAGGATCTGTGGCAGGTTAGGCTGAGGCTAATGCTAGGAGACTGCAGGGATCACTGCTCGAACTCACTCCTGTTTGGCTCTAAATGGATTCCAGATTTCTTCTCAGAGCTGGCTAATCCGATCCCTTCCTGTGCACAGGGGGATAATGAGGGCTCCAGACACATTATCATGCTCACAGATGGCGGGATGTCACATACTTGGCAATTCTTACTTAAGAAAGGCTCGGTGGTGTTGTCCTCCTGTGTTTAAGCTTTGACATGTCTGAGAATTTGCTGGAATGTTCATTGTGAATAAAATGAAGCCACTTTCGTAGCACCTTGAAGAATGTACACACTTGGGATTTGCACATTCGGAATGTGCACACCCTTCCTGAATGCATGCGGGTATGCGCTCTCCGTCTCTCTCTCTCTCTCTCTCTGTCTCTGAACAAACATATTTGAAACACAAACTTAATAATATTGTACCAGATCACAGATCACATTTTACTCTCCTGATGAGGAGATGGTGGGGTGATGTCTATGACCAAAAATGCCAGGTGTGAGACACTAGAGAGAGGAAAATTAGGAAAATAAAAGGTAGTTCCGTGTCTTGGGATAGTCATGGTGTTCTGAGAGTTGGCCATCTATCTTGAGCTGTCTTCTCAGTCTCTAGAATCCACTGCCATCATCTTAAGGGCTTTCTGAAATTAGTATTGCCGGGGGCAATATTACAAGGGGGCCAGAAATGTGAGTATGTAGGTCTGGAACCTGCCCTAGTGTTTACAATTTTAACAAGTTCGTAGGTGATTCTGATAGTGCTAGTGTACGCACCACTGGTCTAAAGAATATATGCAGCCCTGGAGTAGATCAGTAAAGGAAGCTATGGAGGCTGATAACCTCTTTAGTTGGAAAAAATTACTAAGGTATGAGGGTCATGAAATTCTCAGCTGCCAGATAGCAAAAAGAGGCTCCAATGCTTCATCCCCCTTTTTAAATCAGGCCAGCCATTGTGTTGATCTCTCTGGATGTAGAGACAGACTCTAAGAACAGGCCTGAAGTTCTAGTCATTCATTCTCTCCCGGATGTCTCACTGTGGATATGGCAGATGGCTCATAATAGGTTGTGACCAGTCTGCTGAATAGAAGAACGACCATGTCCTTCCAGTTTCTTCTCTTCTCAGATAATGTGGATGGTGTTTTGTTAGCCTAAGGGACGTTTGTCCTTGACAAGAAAAATTAAGATGCCAGAAAGTAAACGCTCAGCGCCCATGTCTTTGTTCATGTCTTTATGCCTTATGGTCCTTAGGCTATTGGAATGCCAGAAGCTTTAAATCGGCAGAACACATACAGCTGAATCTGTAAGACTGTTTTGGCTCAAGTACACCGGACTGACAGTAGAGTTTCTGATGGAAAAGTTTATGAGGAGAACCATGCTTGTCAGATTCAAGGGTTTGCACGTAGTCCAGTGAAGGGAAACATGGGAGGACTAAGTTGAGCAAGGAAGCAAACTCTGAAGTCTTATCCTAATAATGCTCATTAAGATTTTTTTTTAAAATTTTGTGTATATGGTCATCTATCTGTATGGACACCTGCAGGCCAGAAGAGGGCATCAGATCCCATTACAGATGGCTGTGAGCCACCATGAGGCTGCTGGGAATTGAACTCAGGATCACTGAAAGAACAGCCAGTGCTCTTAACTGCTCAGCCATCTCTGCAGTTGTTCATTAATACTTTTACTCAAACCTAAAATTATTGTCTCGGGTCTGGGGAACACGTTTTAAGATGACTATTTCCTGCCAAAGGATACTTTTCCTGTCTTACAAACACACAATTTGTCAGCTCTGCGAAAACCCCCAAGTTAGAGAGAGCCAAGGTCTGCCACAGGGGGACTGGAAGTCCTCAGAACAGAGGATGTTACCTTTAATGTGCAGGGAATCTCGAAGCCTCGATAAAAAGTAGACAATTCCATTAGAACAGAAGAGAAAACTAATAGTCATAAACTAAGGGGAGGCATCTTAGTCAGAAAGCAATGGGAAATGTCAGTTATTAAATATGTTTTTAATTCCTGTGAGGACTTAAGACAGCAACTACTCAATGAATGAGACATTGGCTTCCTAATTTGGTTAGAAAAGGAATAGATTCTGGTAAGTGTACACTTCAAATTTTCAGAACAGCTAAGCATTGGGAGTCAGCATCAAATGCAGATCTTTTGGATTCCAAAGCTCACGTTCATTGCCCCATTGCTGGGCACCATTATTGCTCTTGATAACATAGAGAAAGCCATGATTTACACCTTATCAGACAATTATGAAAAGGACCTATTATGAACAAGCAGATCTCCAATAAAAACACATTGCCCTGGGTATACTCAGACCAGGACAACAGAGGTCATTTTCATCCAGAGCTCAAATTTTATGAAGTATTTTAATAAAAGAGATTTTAATTGAGATGATTTGGGATTTAGATGAATCTGTTCTGATTGGTAGCAAGGAGTGGAGAACCCGGGGAGCAGAGAATCTGGAAAGCAAATACACCCAGGTGGGATATACTGGCTCCATCTCTGGTTGGGTGATGGATAACAAGAGGAGAATTTACAAAGTTTACTAGATAAGGGACAATTTTAAAGATTATGTTGAAGCTATTGGAAGACAGACATGGAAAGAGAGAGAGAGACAGAGAGAGAGAGACAGAGACAGAGACAGAGACACACAGAGAGAGATGCATTGTTGGCTCTTCTACAGAAAAAGGGAGATGATGGGAGATATAATGAACTGGGAGAAATGCCAGTTCAAGGAAATGGCATTCTGAGCTTGACTTATGGAAGACTCAAGTGACCAAGCCAGTACTAGGGAGCTCAGTGCCTCTGTGGTCTTCAGAGATCCTGTAGCTTCACACTAATGCAAACTGTGAGTGACTTGGATGTGTTCTGATCTGAGAATAAGGTCCACTGAAAAGCTGCATAAATAATTTTGGGTTTTAATTCAAATAAGAGTCGGCTTTAATTCTTGAATAAGATCAGACATAAAGGAAATAACACCAGGGCTATCAAATGTTAGGAGGAAATCCATGAAGGATAAAGTGAAGTGAGGCTCTTAGCAGAGGCGCAGGGTCGACCAGTTACTTCATGTTCAGAGAATCCTCTTGTTCGAAGAGTTACTTACTGATAGAAAAATAATCACAATCACAACTTGGATTAGTCTCAGGACAGCTTGTTTCTAGACATACCACAGACCCTTGCATCCAAGGACAGCGACTCAGCCATAGAGACAACAAGGCCACAGTAGGCTCCCTAAGCCTAACAGAACTCTAGCTAGCCGAGCTGGCCTGGCGGTGGCCTTAGTGAACTCACTGCTGGTTTTACCCAGCTCCTGTGATTTCTTACCTTGCATAATTCACTCTGAGTGCTGATCCAGATGAGACACGTGTCTGCTCCAACATCGTGGTTGGCTGAGTCTCATGGAGCATGTGGCACATCCCATCTCTGTGACCCAGTGGATGATGGATGGCAAAAGACTTTATTAATCACATATCCAATAGACACTGGGAGTTGAAACCGAGCACTTTTATATACAGATTCATTTTATTCCTAAAAATAACCCCGCAGCTTGGGATTTGTTTCTGGTTGTCCAAACTTCTGTGTGGGAATTTTAAGAGGTTAAATGACTTTCTCAAGGTCATGGGATTGCCAATAAAGTCTCCCATTTTCGAACCCCCCATTGTTTTGCTCTATGGAGCTGTTTCCCAGGCCCCATTCTTTCATGCTAAAGTGCTCCAGAAAACGAGAGGAAAGCAGCAGGCATCCTTATTAACCAGGACCACAGCTCCCACAACACCAGGAGGCCTCCTCCTCACGGAAGAACATTGTGCATCTTGCCAGTCTCTTATAAACTTGTGCCTTGAAACAGATGTCAGCCAAATTTCCCATAAATGGGTAGGTGGGAAATACTTGAGACTTCATGGGCCATCTGTCTTTGTGACAGCTGTTCAGCTCTCCTACTACAGTGACAAAGCAGCCACAGTGGAGACAGAGATAAACATGTCAGTGTTCTAATAAAGCTTTATTTATAACAACAGACCACAGGCTGCATTTTGTCCACAAACTTGATCTGGTCTTGGGCCATTCTGTTTCTTAGTGCAAGATGGCTTGGAGTTGGCATCTATCAGAAAAGCATGAAGGAACCTAGTTTTCATAAAACTGGGTCTTGGAGGATGATCTGACTTTGAGAAAAGGGTCACAGAGTACAAACTGATGCTAGAAATCCAAGTTTTACTTCCTCAACATTTGCTTGATTTAAACAGTATTCAAAATGCTTCTAACTAGATGCTTACACTTAATGATTAGAAAAATTCAAAGTTAAGAAATTGAAAATACACAGATTTTGAGAAAGTTTGAAAAGCCTTCCAATTTTTGTGGGTGGGTTTCCCAACATTTTCTTCTGGTAATCACTGGAGCTAAGTAAGAAAAGACTGCCCTCAGAGTGTAGGCTGGGTTAGGGCTACGGTGTGTCTCAAAGCCCATGTGTTTTTCTCCTTCCATTCAAGTCACCTGCTGCTTGAGTTTGAAATTTATGCACTAGGGTATTTTAATTTCATGTATGGTGTACACCTGTGGGTGTGCATGTGAGTGTGATTGGTTTTGTGTGTACACACGTATACATTTCCAGTTCCTCAGCCACTTCACATTTATTTATTTATTTATTTATTTATTTACTCATTTTGAGAGTGAGTCTCTCACCAAATCTGGAGGCTACATGTCAAGCCAGACTGCCTGGCTAAAAAAGTCCAGCCATCTTCCTGTCTCTTGTATTCCAGAGCTGGGGTTCAAGTTGTACATTACCACCTCTGGATTTTTTTACACTAATCCTGGAACCAGGTCCTTATGCTTTCATGACAACTGCTTCACTGACTGAGCCATCTCCATTGTCCTCGGGATATTTGCTTCTTAAATCCATTTTGTTATGTGTGTTTTAAATAGATATGATGAGATCCATAGAGAAATGGTTACTAGAGAGAACCAAGGTAGCATATCCACCATGGATATTTTAGAAAGCACAGTCAAACCCACCTAGGGGTGGCAGTGTTGTCAGAGCAGGAAATGAGGAGATGGACTATAAGCCACCCAAGCAACATGCCAAGGATGCTTACTTTGTACACAAGAACTAAATACCAATTCTAGGCAGGCTTTCTGCTGCCTGAACACCTTCTGCTCCTTCGGCCAATAGCCGTTGAGATACCAGCCCACTGGGGTGTGGTCTCTTTCTCTTTAAAAAGCAGTGGCAGGTGAGCATCCACGAAACTGCCTAGGCTCCCACGAAACCAATAGGTCCAGTAGAATCAAAAACCCGTTGCCATTGTTCTTGAGGTCTCAGTAGTCCTCCTTGTCCGCTATGTTCAGCGAGACCAGTTTTGACCCAGGCTTTTTCAGACCCAGGCCAGCTGGCCTTGGTGAGTTCCTGATAGAACATCCCCATTGTCTCAGTGTATGGGTGCACCCCTCGCGGTCCTGAGGTCCTTGCTTGTGCTCTCTCTCCTTCTGCTCCTGATTTGGACCTTGAGATTTCAGTCCGGTGCTCCTAGGCAGTTTCGTGGATGCTCACCTTACTAGACCTGGATGGAGGTGGGTGGTCCTTGGACTTCCCACCGGGCAGAGAACCCTGATTGCTTTTTGGGCTGACAAGGGAGGGGGACTTGATTGGGGGAGGGGGAGGGGAAGGGGAGGCGGCGGTGGGGAAGAGACAGAAATCTTTAATAAATAAATAAAAAAAATAAAAAGCAGTGGCAGCCCTCCCTTCTCTCTCTTGCTTCGGACTCCTGTTCCAGGGACTAGACTCCTTTCCTGGTCGTGTAGGACGGGGTTCTGCAAGTTTTCCCACTCAGATAAATAACCCTTTTAGTAATAATTCCAAACGGGTGTGGAATTGTTTCGTGCATTAGCTCTCAGCCGTCCATATAATGTATTGCTTTGCTGAGGCTACGACTGGCCCCAATATGACAGTGTGATGGAGTGGTAGTGATGCTGAAATTTTGCCCTGATAGAAAGGTATTATTATTATTATTATCATTATCATTATTTTATTTTTTCAGAGTAGTCAGGAGGAAGAAAAGTCCGGGTGTGTCTATGTCATACCTGGAGAGACTCAGTGAGAAAATCTATAGAAACTTGCTAGGAGACAGATTGAAAGGCCGCATCTAGCCGAGTTAGTCCAGAGTGGCTCCTGCCTTCTTCATCCTCAGGCACCTCAAAGGTAAGGAGCCCAGGCTTCCCTGCCAACACTGCTTTCCTGTTCAGTCTATGCTCCTCAGACCTCTGCCTGCCACAGTCAGAAGCATCCCATAGCTATTCTGCAGGTGGCAAATTGTTGGTTAATATTCTAAAGACATTCAAATAATAATGATTTGAAATTGATGCTTATTAGGCGTACATTATCTCATGCATTCCTCTTGATTCTCTTTTTAGAATAAATGGGACAGACCTTATTTGTTGACAAAGAAATGGGTGCCGGGGAGGAATAAATGAGCCAGGACTTTGGATAACAATGCAGCTCTCCTTTCCTTTCTTTCAAACCTTACCCATCCTGTGCGTTCTTTATGTAAATTACTCTATTGTGGTTTCTTTCCTATTTTCATGATGGTGACATCTCTGTCTTCTTGTCTTGGATGTAGTCTTCCTCCCTAGATTTGTCCTTAGACTGTCTTCTCTAGCTAAGTTTCCTAGGTTCTGCTTCACTCATGTGTCTCTTTGAGCTAGATCTTCTCCTTCCTTGGGTATCAGATTCTTCATGTGAAATAGAAGAATTTTGTGAAATTGAGACATGATGTTACCACAGATCCAACCTTAAATGAGATGAAGTAGTTTAGAGTGGGTTTTAAACAAAAATCAATATGAAAATATGTGGTATAATAAGAACGTTTAGTAAGGCTGCAGCATGGGGATCACTGTAGAAGGGTATAAATAAATGCATCTCTATATTCTAGCAGCTAATCTCAAAATGGAATTAAGAAAAAATTTCATTTGCAACAGTATTATAAAGGGATAAATACACAGGGATAAGTTTAAGAGAATAAATGAAAAATTTAGGTAATGATTATATAAAACATGACTAAAATAAATTAAGGATGAAAACAAATTGAAGGGTGTCTAATGCTCATGGATAAAATGATTTAATATTGTTAGGTATTCTAGTCTCAATATTGATCTAAACTTTAACATAATGCTTACAAAATAACAACTACATATTATTCTTTTTAGATATTGAGAAGTGTATCATAGAATTTCAAAATCCATTTTGAATGGTATGGATCACACAAAACAATCCACAATCTTAAACTGAACATAAAAACACTGGAAACTTTAACTTTCTTGATTTCAGAACATGTGATAATAATACAAATCACATGATACCGCAAAGTTACGTATAGAAATCAAAGGAATAGAATTACAGCTTAGAAATGTACTCGATAATCTATGGCCATTGCTTTTCTGTTGGTTAAGAGCTGCGACTCAACACAAGGCATCGAGACAGCTCAGCACCATATGAAATCAATGAGCTTAGGCCTCAGATGATACACAAAAATTAACTAGAAGTAGCTAAAATATAACACAGCAGTTGAAACTGTACTATAACATATCTTAGAAAATATTAGTGATGGGGTGATTCAGGGGTTAGGATATAGCAGCAAAAGTAGAGGTAACAGAAGGGAAGACAGATGAAGTTGTCAAAATGGCTTTATTAAAAGTGAAAGGACGGCTCATTATTAGAACAAGATAATGCATTATAAACCAGCCTTGTGACAATGTGGTTTGAATCTGAGCTATCCTTTGTAAGACAATGTGTTAGAGCACTTGGCTACCTGCTGGTGATGCTGTTTTGGCTATGGACCCTTTAGGAGATGAAACCTGCCTAGAGGAGGTAGAACACTGGAGATGAGCCTTGAGGTTTTATAGATTGGCTCCACTTTCTCTTCATTCTCTGCTCTCTGGTTGCAAATGAAGTGTGTCCAGGAAGCTTCCTGCTTCTGTCTCCAGGTCACCAGCCACGCCCAGGGTTGACCGTACCTCCTAGGAACTCTAAGCTAAAGAAATACTTTCTCCTTCTTGTTACTTTTCTCAGAATATCGTAAAGAAGTGGAAAATGCATTAAGACATGATTAGGGACCTACTTCAAATATATGTATTTTTAAAAGTGCATGTTAGTGAAAAATGGGCAGTTGATCTGAATAGACATGCCTATAAAGAAAACTTATAAATAAGTGGAAAACACATAAAAAAAACCACTTAGCATCAGTAGTCTTTTAAAATGCAATTCAAAGGCCACAATAAGAGCCTTGCTCATAGCAAGTACTGCTGATGCTATAGAGGAATTGCTGGCAAAAATATATGGTGCTTTTTCTTCAAAAAGTGAATACTATCAATGTTTATAGTAACACTCTTCACAGCGGACCAAAAGAATAACAACCCAGTTGCCCATTTACTCACAAACAGATAGATTTAATGTTGTATATCCATACAATAGAAGAATATTTGGCAGTAAATTTTAATGAGGTGCTGATACATGTCACAGAGTAGACGATCAGAGGAAGCATTAGGATGAGGTAGAGGAAAGACCACATATAGTGGAAGCACACTGAGATGAAATAGCAAGGTGAGGTAAATCTCATATGGCAGGAGAGATGGGTGCCTGCCTAGGTGTCAGAGTTTGTGAGAGTAGGGACAGTGGTAATGGGCTATGTGTTGGTTCTGGCTTATAAAATATGTTATGGGTATGTGGTTACATAACTCCATGGCCTTCTACAAAGTACTGACCAGCACATTTTTAATGAATGAACTAGCTGTATGGCATGAAACGTGTATATCCCAGGAACAGTTTAAAGTCAGACACGCTGCATTAGTTACACTGGTTGTTGTGCTCAGACACCTGATGAAAAGCAACTTCGGGGAGGAGGGGTTTATTTTGGCTCACAGTTCAAGGGGCTACAGTCCACTGTGGTGGGGCAGGTATGGTGGCAGGAAGGTAGGGTAGCTGGTCACATTGTGTGGGCACTGGGCACACAGGCCTTCAAGCTATGCCTTTCTTTGAATTCAGTCCATCATCCTGGCTTAGGAAGTTGGCCTTCCATTCTCAGTAAAACCTTCCGGAAACACCCTTAAAGAAATGTCCAGTGGTGTGTTTCTATGGTCATTCAAAGTCCAGTCAAGTCCACACTTAAGATTAGCTGCCTTATTCACAAAGGTTATTATAATGATTAAATCAACTAATTAATTTATCCTGGTATTAGACAGGATTGGAAATGATAGCTATCTTTTTCTAAGACTAGAGTGCTATTTGTAAAAATCATTTTTGCTTCTCACAGAGAATGCATGTTGATTTTGTTGTGTTAACATGAAGGGGGCACAGTTGAGCTCCCTAGGCTGCTACTATGCTGCTGTGGGTTACTGAACAAATGTTTCAGATCTCTCTAAGTTCCCTGTTGCACACAAAGACAACAATGCTGTGTGAGCAGAGCTAAGCAGCAGAAAGATGGAGAAGGCTTTGGTATGAAGGCTGCAAATATCAGCTATCGGGTACATGCTATTCTCATCACCTGGTTTGAAACACATCCCCAGCTCCTCCACGTGGAGAGGGCAGACAGCATCTCTTGTGGACTATATGGTTAGTTATGAGTATGGAAGGGGTTGGCATGGCTTGGCCCTTCTTCCCAGGGGCTGTGTTTGATGCTGGACGCTCTCAGGACTGATGAAAGGGATCACACAAGTAAACTAAGAGTTTCCTCAGCGTATTGCTTCTTCCCCCAAAGAGCAATTGAGTGGACACTGTGGAGTGGGTTTCAAAGCCGAGAACCTAATCTCCCAGAAGCCATTGAGCATTAAGACAACCAGTTTGCCCTGGGAGGAGTGCTGAGGTGGGGAGAGTAATTGATTCCAGTTTTAGTCCTGTCTTTGTTCAGTCAATGGAAAATGTGATCTGAAAGAAGCTGTCTTTCAGCTTCGCCGTCTTCTAAGTGAGACTCAAACTCTTCCGCGCACTCCTGCACCCCTCCCCCCACAACAAGCCTCTGTTCTTTCTGGGAGAGCAGCTGTTATGCAACACTCTCAAACTGTTTGACCCATGTGGAAAGAAGACCACAAATTGAAAACAAGTTTTCATTATCGTTTTTATTGTTTTGTACCCTTAATTTTTATAATTTGGTGGTCTGTATAATTACAGCATAAAGGCATAATTATTTAGGTCTTGACTGACAAGTCACATGGCTGTTGCACTTGGATTTATGTACAGTGCTGTTGCATAATAGGATGGAAAATTCTACATTTAATTGTGGTGTTTGCCTTGTCTCCTCACTCCCCCGCATTCAGCCCATCTTGCACAACAGGGACCACTTCTCGGTTTTGTAGATGGCTGCTAGGATATCAGGTCTTGGGACTTGCAATAGTTGAGGTGGAAAGCAGTGGAACCTATGGCAGCCAAACCAACATGGTAAACAATTTAACTATAAGTTTCTTATATAGATTTTGGGGTCAGAAAATATCTGTGCCATCATGCATTCAATAAATGCCTATCAACTCTACATGTGCTGGATACTGTTGCATACGCTAGAGCTCCATTATTTGAAAAAATATAATTCCTCTACATGTGCACATATGTATGTATTAGTATGTATGTGATGGGGATAGACAAGATACAGAATAGCAAAACACATAGTATGTTCTATACTAATAAATGCTACATAGAAAAAGTACAACTGCAAAAGGAAATGGGGATGCATCATTGTAAATGTCACCTTAGATTGCAGAGATGAAGCTATGAGGGTTACACCAAGAAGAAAACCTAAAGAAAATGCAACCAGGTAAAAAAATGGAAAGGATAGACTGCCTGGGATTGGGTTGTTCTAGAAGCCAGTGTGCCTCTAACCAAGTGAGCCAACATGCACTACTGAGAAAATAGAGCAGAGAAGGATGAGGGCAGACTGGAGATTACAGAAGTTGGTAAGTCATAGACTCTGGGCCGAATATGAGTTGCTGTGTAGTTTTGTAAATAAAGTTTTATTGACATATGGTGATGCTCCTTTGTTTTTGTATTCTTTACGGTGGCTCCAAAGCTCCAGCATCAAGTTCAGTGATTATGACAGAGACTGAGGAACAAAATCCTGCAAGCTTAAGGTATATACTAGCTGCCCTTTTTATAGAAAATGTTTGCTGGGCCTTTGAAGAGGACATCTATGGCATCATTTTATAGCACTTCCCTGTCAGCGTACTGCAGACAGTGAGGTGGATGAGCTTAGCTTACATCCTCATGGTGCCAGCTGTGCAGTATAGTAGAGCTATAGACTTATAGACAGGCAGCCGAGGCAGTTCTGTGCTCTCGGGCTTTTTTCTTCTTCTGAGATTGCAGAATAGGACAAGTTATCTGGGAAAAGGTTTCCATCAGCTATAAAGCTAACTTGTATTCATGTATTGTAACCTAACAATTACAGTCCAGACTTTATATCTGTCCAAACAGAGTGCTTATATATTCCTAAATATTCTAGAATGCACATGTAGACATAATATTAGAAATATTATTCATAATAGCCTCCAAATTGGAAGAAATCTAGATATATATTAACACTTGAACAAATAAATCTACTCTGGTGTATTCATACAGTAGAATACTATATCACAATGAAAAGGAATGTATTCCCAGTACCCCAGTACATAGATATAATGTTGAATGGAGAGTCTAGATAGACCCAAGACCATATTACCATATAGCATGATATAGCTTAATCTCAATCATGATTCCATTTAGATGAAGTTCAGCTTCAGGTAAAACTGATCAATTCATAAGACAGGTTTTAATTGATTATCTAACAGGGATAGGCTTGAAACAGATGTCTGAACATCGGGTCAAATCTTGATCTAAATATAGTTACATAGACATAAACAGTAGTAAAATAAAGAATGTGCAGAACTATATGCTTCATATTAGTTTGCTTCAGGCAGATTGAGTATATTAATAAGTAAATATGAATGTACATATATAAAAACACACACATATATATCTTACCATGGAGACTTGTACACTACAGTACATGAAAAATGAAGATGAAGGTGCCAATCTCTGAAGCAGGCAGGGAATATTTCATATTGGAGTCAGATTTGAGCTTAAGGGAGTTATGTTTGCCCAGAAGAGATCAGAGTGAAACATAAAACACACTTTCAAGAGGAAAGAGTCTGAAAAATGAGGCTTATTTGGAGCTCTGGAAAGATGGCAGGGCTGGTGGGCCCATCTAATGATGCTCCGTGTCCCTCTCCCCCCTCTCTGCTTTGTTTCTCTTCTTCACTAGTTTTGTTTTCAGTTTTTGTTATTATCCCTTTTGGCCTAAGACTTTCTGGTTGGTTATTTTATTTCATGGAAATATAATTTGCATAAAACATCTCCTTTCCTCAGCATGGTTTTTGACATATTTCCGAGATCATAAAACCACACCACTCTAATTGCCAAATACTTTAATAACCTCATTAAAAAACTTTGTATACATCACTAGTCCCTGAATCTGCTCCTCCCCAACTTCTAGCATTTCCCCAGGGATTTGCCAACATGAGAAATTTCACACAAATCAAGATGTAAAATATGGGACCAGTTGGGTTTGATTTCTTTTATTTAGATGTTTTCAAGGTCTGCTCCTTCTGTAGTATGGCTGAATATTGTTTCTGTAAGTGTACTTTATTTTGCTTAGCCATGTATCAGATAACAGACATTGGGTTATTTCTACTTTTGTATCAGTGATGCCTCTATGAAGAGTTGTGTCCAGGATGATGTGCAGGAGCTTGTCTGTAATCCTCTTGAATATGTACCTAGAAGTAGAATTTAAAAAATCTGATAACTTGAAATCAGTTTAGGGACAACTGATACACTGATATCCACAAGGCCTGCAGTATTTACTTTTTCTAGCAATATGTATGTATATGTGTGTGTGGTGGGTACCAGTGTCTTAGCATCCTCACCCTAACTTATTGTCATTTGTCCTTTTAATTATAGCCATCCTGGTGGAGATGAAGCAGGACTCAATGTGATTCTGACTTACGTGTGCCTAAGAGCTAATAATCAAGGCTGTAACTATGTATCATGTTTTAAAACTGTGACATATATCTCCCAACTTTATTTTTTTACAAATTTATTTTGGTTATTCTGGAGTCCATATTCATTTTTAGAACCAGCATATTAACTTTTCAAAAAATATAGATGACTATCAGTTTTGAATTTCTCCCTTTCTGTGAGTCTGTATGTGTACACATATAAGTACCTGTGCATGAATGTGCAGATGTTATTTCTCAAGAATCACCTATTTGGGTGTGTGTTTGTTAGTGTCTGTGTGTGTATAAGACTAGGTGTCTCCTTGACTTGGAGTTCACCAAGTAGGCAAAGATGGCTTGCCAAGAAGCTCCAGGTGCTTCCTGTCTCTCCCATTGAGATTATAAGGCATGCCCCAGCTTGTCCAGTTTTTAAATGTTGGTTCTGGGGCTCAAACCCTGGTCCTCATGTTTCTGAATAAGCTCTCTATATTCAGTGACCTATTTCCTCAGCCTCACTATCTACCGAGCTTCTAAGTAATGCTGCCGTTTCTGGTCTGGGACCTGCCAAGACTCAAGTAATCCAAATAACTCATCAGTTTCAGTCAAGAAATTATTTTCTCAGTATAGCTAAATTGACCAAAGATGAAAACCTGGTTTCAGAATAGGTTGGGCAGACTCCGAAAAGCTCTTGAGGCAAAACTGCAATGTTTGTACTCAAAGACTGATCCACTGCCTACCGCAGGCCATCCGCCAGAGGTGTGAGCCTCCCCAGCCAGTCACTCATGCCAGCACTTGCCTTCCGGCCAGGAAAGACAGCTTGGCTTCCTGAGACATTAGACAGGCTGATAACGGATCAGGAGGATCAGTCAGGTCACGAATCAACACGAGCCTCCCTGCGCCAGTGGTGAATGAGGAATGGGAGAGGCTGTGAGGAGGGGCAGCGCGTTCAGTTAGCATCCAGGAAGGCCGCCAGACACTTCCACAAGCATTACGCCATTTGTTTCTGTGAGGCTACTAAAAGACTGGTATTAATAACCTCATTTTCCAGATTAGAACATTGCAACTCAGAGAAGGCAGATGACTTTTCATTCAAGAAAGCAGCTGCGTGGCCCACCTTCTTTCCATCACAGACGCTGCCAAGTGTCGTGTGTTAAGCCATGGTGACGACAAGTAGGAGACCTGGGGTGTTGCAAACTCCTTTTGCGGGTCAGCGCATTTCCCTCTGCCGTAGTTTACACATAGGTATGGAGAAAAGAATTATCCATAAACAGAAACTATAGAAAGGATGTAAGTGTTCAAAGATCATAAAGAGTTTCTCAAGGTTCTTTCTATCCTCTATCCTCTGGAGCTTACCATGATCAAAGCTTGCTAAAGGGGAAGCATATTGCTTAATTTGGATGTATTTCCTTTTACTCCTTGGCTGCCCCCATTTCTACTAGACATCGCCAAGCAGAATTTCTAAGGGGAATCAGCTAGTTCTAGAGATAGTCACATCTTCTCTTTCCCCAGAGATTCCTGAGACTTTGGCACTCACTTTCCACTGGTGGCCCTCGTGTCATCGCCAATGAAGCCTGCAGCAGCTCTCCCCATGACAGCAACGCCATAATTCTCAGTTCTCCAAACTTGTTTCAGTGATTGTAGGATTCATTTTGGAGGTGGTGAAGAAGAGCAATTTATTTGGTTATGAATACAGTTTTAGTTAATATGCAATTACATCACTTCTTCCTTTCCCCCCTCCAGCTCCTCTCAGCCTCCAACCGCCAACCTCTCTCACCCCTGCCCATTCTCAAATTGATAGCCTCTTTTTTTGTGATTATTATTGCTACCCATGTATGCACAAGCTCACACGCACGGATATAAATTTAACCTGTTGAGGGGTTTTTATTGTTGTTTGTATGTATATGTTCTCACTTTGAATTGGATAACCAACTAGGGGCCTCACCTACAGGAGAGGTTAATAGATATTTTCACTGGGATTGGGTTCCCTACCATACATTGATCTCTGCCTTGTGCACATTTTTCTGTAACAGTTTCCATTTACTATGAAGACAAGCTTCTTTAATAAGAGGTGACACATATATCTGAACATTTGAAGTAAGGATTGAAGGTGAGAAAGACCCTGTGACATCTGTCTTTCTGGGTATTGGATACCTTACTCTACATAATCATGCCTACACATTTCATTTTTTGTCACAGCTGAAAAGTATTTTGTATGTATATGTACCACATTTTCATTATTCTTTCAAGTCAGTTGAAAGACATTTAGTTTGCTTCCCTTTTCTAGTTATTCTGCACAGAGCAGTTGTCAACCTGGTTGAGCAGGTATCAGTCTTTGTGTTTGGTTCCTGGTACCTACATGGTGGCTCATGACCTTCTCCAGTTCCAGAGAACCCAGTGCCCTCTTCTGCTCTCTGTGGGCACTGAATATGCATGATGCTCATACATATACACAGGTAAAACCAACTTAGTCTTGATACACCTGGTAACCAGCAGAAGGATCTCTCAGATGTTAGCTTGGACCACAGTTCTGAGCCCTGGAGGAGCAGAGGCCTTCTTAGAAGATGCCAGGATACCTAAAGCAATATATAGATTCAATGCAATCCCCATCAAAATGCCATCAAAATTCTTCACAGATCTGGAGAAGACAATAATCAACTTTATATGGAAAAACAAAAAACCCAGGATAGCCAAAACAATAAAGGAACATCTGGAGGCATTACCATCCCTGACTTCAAACTCTATTACAGAGCTACAGTATTGAAAACAGCTTGGTATTGGCATAAAAACAGAGAAGTCTACCAATGGAACCGTATAGAAGACCCTGACTTTAATCCACAAACCTATGAGCA